>NW_027069733.1:627118-719330 GCF_002906115.3 Quercus suber
AACTAAGACAAGACACGGTTCCGAGAAGCCTTGTTGGAGTAGGAGCTTGGAGGGCTTAGGTACATCGGGTAGATTAGGCTTGGAGGGTCTCTTGCTTACTCATGTATCCCAACTGATTGTCTAGTGGATCGATTTCCGCTTGGAGGGCGGCGGAGAGGTTTTTCGCCGAGTTCTTTGGTTTCCTCTTCGAAAACACGTCTTGGTGTTTTCTGTGTTTGCATCTCTCTTCCCTAC
Source organism: Quercus suber (assembly GCF_002906115.3). Lineage (NCBI taxonomy): Eukaryota > Viridiplantae > Streptophyta > Magnoliopsida > Fagales > Fagaceae > Quercus > Quercus suber. The sequence continues at coordinate 627,353 of NW_027069733.1, forward strand.
TCTTTTATATTCCATTATACTGCTGTGTTGTTTAGTTTATGGATTAGAGTAGCTATATTGTTCATCCACTCGCTTTTACACTATTCCGCACTTTATATTAAAGTTGTGTAAAATCTATCGAGCCGTAATTTTAATCGGGGGCCTAAACAGCTCTTGTGTTTTTCAACACGTTTTCGAGCTTTCAAACATATTTTATAGACCCAGCCAAATTTTTTACTATAATAACGGTTAGTAAATCAGACCTACCCATATTTCTAGGATGAATAAAAGATGGCATGTCGTTATAATCCCATCCCGATACATATTAGGTGGGGAGAGAGATTTAAGCCTTATAAATCTCGATTAAAAAAAATAATCTTAGCACAAAATAAAAGCACTTGCACAATGACTTAAAATTGAAACCATGAATGTCAAACCATGTCTAAACCAAAAACCATGATAAACACAATTATGCAGAAAAATTACTGCAGAAAATTGAAACACCAAGAAAACAATTTGCTTTGATTCTAAAACCCAATCAACATGTTATACAATCATGATATTGAAGTAGGCTATGATACCAATTGTTGGAAAAGAGTGGAAGCAAACACCACAACACTATACTAAGAAATCAAAGTCACACTAAGTTGTTGGAATCACATAGAATTAAAAACCCAGAAATTTTCAAAAAACTCAAAATGAACAAACCCAAAAGAGGTAGAGCTCCAATTAAAAAACCCAACAATCAAAAATTCAACACCCTAACAAAGAGCCGGTAAACAATCAATCACACCATAGTAGCCTTATAAATCTCAATTAAAAAACACAATCTTAGCACAAAATAAAAACGCAACCATGAATATCAAACCATGTCTAAACCAAAGACCATGATAAACACAATTATGCAGAAAAATTACTGCAAAAAATTGAAACACCAGGAAAACATTTGCTTTGATTCTAAAACCCAATCAACATATTATACAATCATGATATTGAAGTAGGTGCTGATAACAATTGTTGGAAAACAGCGGAAACAAACACCACAACACTACACTAACAAATCAGAGTCATACTAAGTCATTGGAATCACATAGAATTAAAAATAAATAAATAAATAAATAAACCAGCAATAAAAATCTCAAAATGAACATACCCAAAGAGGTAAAACTCCAATTTAAAAACATAGCAATCAAAAATTCAACACCCTATGAAAGAGGCAGTAAACAATCATCCACACCATAACACGAAAAAGGCAGTAAAAAGAGAAAAAAAAAATCAAGCAAAAGAATGGACCACAAAAGAAATTGGGATTTAGAGATACCTCAACCGAATCATCCAACCTCTGTCAGTATTTATATAGTAGTGTGAGGAGAGGAAGACAAGAAGGAAGGAAGACAAAGAGGCCACCATTAGAAGGGAGAGAGGATGGTGTGAATTAAATGTGAAACCGTAGAACAAAGTGGGGAAGGGGAAAGAACTATAAAATAGGGAAAGGAAATTGAAACCGTGCAGGAAAACAAAATGTTGAAAACGTGAAAACAGAGGGTTTTAAAAGGTTTTAGTTGAAAAGGCTTTGGGTAAAGGCTTTATGGTGTAATTAAATGTATAAGAAGTGGGCTTTATGGTAGAGATAGGGCTGTAAAATATTTTATATTTATCCGTATTTTAAAATTGATAAAAACTATTTTAAAATTGTAGGAAAATTTTAGAAAATATGATGGAAATGACATGGCTGCTGATGTGGCTCAACGTGAGCGTAGCAACATTAAATGCTACGTTTCAGCTTTTAGTAATATATAGATATAACCAACACTCACAAACCATATCATTCACCACATTTCTAAGCATGTTGGGTCTCCGAGACTTGGTTCTCATAGCTCCAACTCCAACCATGTACCAATAAAGCCAACCCATTAACTCTGATCACCATCCCAACCTTCCTATACCTTCCTCAGCTTCACTTGGAGTTAGCCTCGGGATTTTCCCGCTCCTCACTGCCACTCCATGCATTACACCACCTTCTAATCATGGTGTCCAAGATTGTGGTAATAACTCAAATAACCCCAACTGTTATTGGAGCCTAAAGAGAGGCCAAGAACAGAGTTGTGGCAAGAAAGATGGAGTAAATAACAACACCACTGAAAGTGCTGATTCTGAGCAAATGTTGGAGAATAGTATGAGAGTGTGCAAGGACTGTGGGAGTAGAGCCAAGAAGGATTGTAGTCATAGGAGGTGTAGGACTTGTTGTAAGACTCGTGGTTATGATTGTTCTACTCACGTGAGAAGCACGTGGGTGCCAGCAGCTAGAAGAAGGGAGAGGAAGATGTTAATGGTGGGTGGTGCTAGTGCTATTGGTGGTGGTTCTTCTGGGTCTTCTTCTGGTGTTAAAAGGACAAGAGTTGTGGTGCCAAACTTTAATGTTACGAGTGCTTCTCATGCTTCTACTTCTAATGCTTCAACTCCAAGGAGTATTGACATTAGCTCTAGACATCAAGGTACTCACCCTTTTCTTTCTCTCTTTCTCACTCTCTCTTTGATTTGTCTATGTTTCAAAGTTATATGGTAATGGCCTGTTGCAAAAGCTGACTTGGGTTTAAAGAATGTAATAGATGCAAGCTTTACACTTTCTACTTGTACTCTATTTAAGCCTTTTTATACTCCTCTTCTCTGTTGGGGGGAGTGGTTTTTAATTATTAGAGTAATCCAAAAAAGGAGTTTGGTTTGTTGAATAATTGATTCAAATTGCTCTCTTTCCCTTTTTCTGGAATTTTGTGTGTTTGAAAGTGGTCGTAACATGAACTTGAGAGAGTTTACTTGGATTTTGTTGAAGTAAGAAGCAACCTTTGAACAGAATGACTTGTTTTTGCTGGATTATAGATTTTAAGGTTCTGTCTTTTCCTCTGTCTTAATGCTCTGCATTTCTAAGTGTCTGATTAATGGAATTGAGGAACCTTTTTAATTTTAATTTTTTTATAAGTGAAACTGAGGCACTTGACTGAATTGGGTTTAGTTAAATCACAGATGCAAGTTTTAAAAAGTCCTTACCAGGCCAAGTTCGAGCACCGGCGGTTTTTAGGTGTCACAGAGTCACTACCATCAGTGATGGTGCAGCTGAGTTTGTCTACCAGGCTACTGTGAGCATCAGTGGCCATGTATTCAGAGGGTATCTCTATGATCAAGGGTTTGATGAGAAAAATGCATTCCCAAGTATTTCACAACTGCATTTGGTAAGTAGTGGCAGTGGAAGGAAGAGAGACGCCTCTTCATCTCCAATTGTGGCTCCATCAAATACCCATCCGGCCCCTGTCAGCTGAAAATTGCTCAATGGTAAGGCCTAACACACTCAATAGCTTAATGTTTCTAGGGCCGTATGAAATGATCAACTTGTTTAATAGTCAAATGTGAATCATAATGATTGCTTGGAAGATATCTACCTTTCAAAAAATATGAAGTTGGTAATTTCACATTAGTATGCAATGCTAAAAAAAGCCTAAAACTCTGGCGTTTGTATGTCCTTCCTATGAAGTTCAATTTTCTTCGAAACTTGTGATAATATGTATTTGGTTTGTACAAGGATTTGTGAATACTTGTGATAACATGTATTTGGTTTGTACAAGGATTTGTCATTCACAAATCGCAATGTTGTAACCTTTCATATCAAAGGTCAATTAGAATTACATGTCTCTCTAGTTTGTAGAAAAACTTGCAGCCAAAGACATAATAGCTTCTTTTTGAATTAAAATTATTATAACATATCATGGTTTTCTTATTGAATTCTTTCAATGAAGTTAGATTTGTGAGCATTAAGCCATTAACTAGTTCGAAGTTTCTTAATAAGCTTCGAAGCATCGCTGTTGCCATGTCATTACTTATCACTGAAGAAATTGGAAAGGCATTGCATTTGTCTTTTTCTACATCATTGTCGAAAAGGGAAATGCATTACTTTTGTGCATCTAGGCATGATATACATGTACCCGATTCAATTTCTTATAAAAACTTTTTGTAGGCTCAATTGTTTTTATTCCAGTTTCTATCAAGCTTTTTGTGCATTTTATATCAAGTCTCAATGTATGCTTTCCCTCAATATATGTAAATCTTAGCCAAGGTTTATACTCCTTTCTTCCCTTTACTTTCCCTTTGTATAAGGGGCACAACGTTTTTGATTTAGAGTCGAATTAATAGTGCTTTGGTCTGGTACTGATGTGTTTTTTTTTTTTTTTTTTTTTAATTATATTTTTTTATTTGCCTACCGTGCATCGAAACATATAAATGTTGACTAATCTGACTAACATTGAACTTGGTAAAATGAAATGGTTGAATAATTGAAAAATGAGATTATTCAAGAATACACATTGAATGCTAAGATTACGCATTGAATTTTTGGTAGTAGATCTATAATCAAAAAAGTCTTTGTGATTGTTCCAGAAGAAATGAAACAAAAGATATAGTAGAGCTAGGATAGTTATTGTATCCAATTTTATTTATTTATTTATTTTTAAGTTGCTTTAAAAAAATAATAATAATAATAGGAGAAAATTAAGATATTCTATACTCTGCTTGACCTACGCTCGACTCTCGCTCGAGGGGGCTTGGCATTGGCAAGGTGCCAATATACACAATCAGCCTTCTCTGTTTGTCAAACAAACTATTGCATGCCCAGTGGTCTTGCTCTAGCACGCTCGAGCACGCCACTAAAATTTCCAATTTTAACTTTTATTTTTCTCCATTTCTCTACTTTCCAAAATACTATTATTTACGCATATTACAACCTGCACTTAATTGTATATACATTTATGTACAATACATGATTTCATTGGAAGTTTAATATGCCTAGATAGAAGATATTGAAATTCAATGAAACTATTTCTGGTAAAATTGATGGTATGATTTATGCTTTTTTTTTTTTTTTTTTTTTCCTTTTCTTCTAATCATCTGAAAAGTTTTGCGTATCAGATGATGAAATGGCTTGACATCATTGGAAGCTCAAATTCATCATGCTTGGTAATTCTACCAACTTTAAGATCTATAGAATCTGTTGAATATCGGTCATTGATGACCTGACCCTGACCCTGACCTCGACCACGACTTGGACTACGTCTACACGTTTCTTTTCTTTTTCTTCTTCTTTTTGAAACCGTCTACACGTTTCAAAAAGCTCTACAATGCATTCTAAAGTCTAAAACAAGAATCTACCAAACCTTGTCATTTGAAGCCGCTGCATGCAATTCTACTGAGAAAACTGTCAACAGTTTTTTTCCACCCAACTACTAACATGTTCTGGATTCAAGTTCCTCTTAAATAATTTTGTGTTTCTTGCTTCGAATTGAAATCCAGATTCACTGCTAGTCTGCTATTAAGGATAGGCATCATATCTCCTAAATTCGAAGGGTAGGTATTAGAATAAAGTTTTGTAAAGTTAATTTTCAGTTCAAATTTAATAAACTAAAAACCCATATTATGTTAAATGATATTGAGCTCCATACAACTTTAGTCCAGGGGTATAAGTAAAGTAATTAATCCTAATTTTGCTTTTTATTTTTATTTATGGTTAATCCTAATTTTACTTGAGTGTTACCAAAGTAATTAATTGCAATTATATTTGTAATGCAAGTATGCAATTCTAGGTTTAACAAAGGTAAGGACACAATAAAAATTCACAAAAATCTTTTAATGGCCTATATGTGAGGTGGTAAGCTAATTTAATAGTGTTGCAAAATTGTTGTTGTGAAGTCAAAAATGACTCTTGTAGGTTAGTCTAGAATTCATTCTATAAAAAATAAATAAATAAATAAAGGTTAGTCTAGAATAAGAATACCCACAATAAGTCCATAAGAATGTCAAGCCACAGTAATTTATTGCTTTCTCTCTTGTACGAATCTTGTTAAAAAAATTTAAAAATAGTTAGGGGGTAATTGATGTGATTTCCTTACCTGAACATTATCATAAAAGCATCTTAACCACTCTCGGGCTAGACCCCTTAATGTGTAATGTATATGCAATTTCTACTTTGTATAAACAATACAATATTCCAAATTTTCTTACACGTTATAGGTCTGGTCCAAAAAGCATAAAGTAAATCAAAAAGGTGTTATGCTTACCCATTTCTTTTAAATAAATTAAAAAAAATAAAAGAATAATAAAAAATAAAAATAAAAAACTCAAAAGGTGACGCTTCTTTTTTGTTTTTTGGTTGTTGCTTGAAACCAAAATTGAATATCAATGTTAAACAAGTCTGGTTAACGGGTGTTTTTAGGGCATTTGTTAATGAATTATTTTAAAAAGGTTTTTATACTACTTTCATAGGAAATAAAAAAAAAACAATAAAAAAAAAACTGACATTAATATTTTTTTTCTTTTTTCATAAAAAGTTTTTAAAAAATATTTCATAAAATAATGTCCTTAGAACATCTTCTTCTTCTTCATTTTTTCTTTTCCCCCTTTTTTTTTATAGGAATTCTACTTACTAAACAAATTATGTCCATGTACGCAATGAAGTGTGAAGACCCCTATAAGGTTTAATTTAATTAACTATTCTGTTGGCTTTATTCCGTGCCAAATTTGCTTGTATTTAGCATTTAGTAACCCTGTGTTTAAGTGGGATTCATGTAAGGGTAGTGTGTTAGAGAGTGTAAAAAATTGCTTAAGATTGTGCAGTGAAGCAGGGACTCACGACTAGATTGGTCCCTTCTTAACTGCTTCCTAAAGCACCAAATAACATTCTCACAGATATGGGTATGATGAGAAAAGGATTTAGGTAAGAACCTCTCAAGATGTAACAATGGAGAAGATGAGAGTAGAGGAATTTACACCGAGGAGTTTATAATCATTTTTCGCACATACATTGTTTGATATAAAGCTTTAATTGGTATTTTGTATTTTGAGGGTCTAAACGTTCATAGTGTTTTCAATGCTATTTGAACTTTCAATTAGTATCAGAGCGGGTGCACTTGCTATGGTTTAAATACCTAATGTGGCGTTTGGTACAAGGTAATGTTTTAGGATTCCTAGGAATGTTTAAAGATTTCCATGTTTGGTTGCAAATCATGCTAGGGAATCAGATGTCAGGGGAATCTGGATTCCCCCCTTAAACCCCTCTCAGTAGGAATGTGGATTCCCTTTAAAATAGGTGGGAATCCAGATTCCCAAGTTTAAAGGAAATTGTATTTTTTATAAATTGACCATTTTAACCCCTTTTTTTTTTTAAATGACTTGGTAGTTCACATTCAAATCTAAGGATAGAATGGGAAAAATAAATAATTCATTTAAGATTCTTGTGAATAAACTAAACATAGGAATAGCTACATTCTTAGGAATGTGATTCTTAGGAATCACATTCTTAGGAATCTGGATGCCAAGAGTAATGTGGATTCCCACGTACCAAATGTCACATAAGTGTGATCCTTGACCCCTTGTGTTATTTTTCATGGATTGTGCTTTGTATGCCTCTTTGTATGATTTGGTTAATAATAAGTGTAACATGCCACGTCTTTGTGAAAATGCCTCTATGAGTGATAATCCTCATGATTGTGATGCTATGTTATATGAATCTTTGGATGTTATTGATATTTCTAACATCAAACCCTTGAAGAAAAATGCTAAGAAGTTTCAAAAGAATTTGAGCAAGTTATTTTGTGAAAATGATAATTTGATTGTTAAGCTCAATGAATCCAACAAATTGGTTGAGAAATATAAGAAACTTGCTCAAAATTCTCTTGAAAATCTGAAAGAGTTTGAATGTTTGAATATGGACTTGGATGCTAAACTTGTTTTGTCTAACAAACTTACTGATGAGCTAAAATGTGAAAATGAATCTCTTAAGATGCATGTCAAGTGTTTGATTGCTGAACCTATTGATAAAAATGATGAAAATATTTGTTGCAATCATGTTGTTGTATCCAATTTTGTGCCTATTACGTGTTCTACCTCAAAGGACAAATCAGTGTACATTCCTCCATATAAAAGAAATCAAAAGGTGNTTTTTTTTTTTTTTTTTTTTTCCTTTTCTTCTAATCATCTGAAAAGTTTTGCGTATCAGATGATGAAATGGCTTGACATCATTGGAAGCTCAAATTCATCATGCTTGGTAATTCTACCAACTTTAAGATCTATAGAATCTGTTGAATATCGGTCATTGATGACCTGACCCTGACCCTGACCTCGACCACGACTTGGACTACGTCTACACGTTTCTTTTCTTTTTCTTCTTCTTTTTGAAACCGTCTACACGTTTCAAAAAGCTCTACAATGCATTCTAAAGTCTAAAACAAGAATCTACCAAACCTTGTCATTTGAAGCCGCTGCATGCAATTCTACTGAGAAAACTGTCAACAGTTTTTTTCCACCCAACTACTAACATGTTCTGGATTCAAGTTCCTCTTAAATAATTTTGTGTTTCTTGCTTCGAATTGAAATCCAGATTCACTGCTAGTCTGCTATTAAGGATAGGCATCATATCTCCTAAATTCGAAGGGTAGGTATTAGAATAAAGTTTTGTAAAGTTAATTTTCAGTTCAAATTTAATAAACTAAAAACCCATATTATGTTAAATGATATTGAGCTCCATACAACTTTAGTCCAGGGGTATAAGTAAAGTAATTAATCCTAATTTTGCTTTTTATTTTTATTTATGGTTAATCCTAATTTTACTTGAGTGTTACCAAAGTAATTAATTGCAATTATATTTGTAATGCAAGTATGCAATTCTAGGTTTAACAAAGGTAAGGACACAATAAAAATTCACAAAAATCTTTTAATGGCCTATATGTGAGGTGGTAAGCTAATTTAATAGTGTTGCAAAATTGTTGTTGTGAAGTCAAAAATGACTCTTGTAGGTTAGTCTAGAATTCATTCTATAAAAAATAAATAAATAAATAAAGGTTAGTCTAGAATAAGAATACCCACAATAAGTCCATAAGAATGTCAAGCCACAGTAATTTATTGCTTTCTCTCTTGTACGAATCTTGTTAAAAAAATTTAAAAATAGTTAGGGGGTAATTGATGTGATTTCCTTACCTGAACATTATCATAAAAGCATCTTAACCACTCTCGGGCTAGACCCCTTAATGTGTAATGTATATGCAATTTCTACTTTGTATAAACAATACAATATTCCAAATTTTCTTACACGTTATAGGTCTGGTCCAAAAAGCATAAAGTAAATCAAAAAGGTGTTATGCTTACCCATTTCTTTTAAATAAATTAAAAAAAATAAAAGAATAATAAAAAATAAAAATAAAAAACTCAAAAGGTGACGCTTCTTTTTTGTTTTTTGGTTGTTGCTTGAAACCAAAATTGAATATCAATGTTAAACAAGTCTGGTTAACGGGTGTTTTTAGGGCATTTGTTAATGAATTATTTTAAAAAGGTTTTTATACTACTTTCATAGGAAATAAAAAAAAAACAATAAAAAAAAAACTGACATTAATATTTTTTTTCTTTTTTCATAAAAAGTTTTTAAAAAATATTTCATAAAATAATGTCCTTAGAACATCTTCTTCTTCTTCATTTTTTCTTTTCCCCCTTTTTTTTTATAGGAATTCTACTTACTAAACAAATTATGTCCATGTACGCAATGAAGTGTGAAGACCCCTATAAGGTTTAATTTAATTAACTATTCTGTTGGCTTTATTCCGTGCCAAATTTGCTTGTATTTAGCATTTAGTAACCCTGTGTTTAAGTGGGATTCATGTAAGGGTAGTGTGTTAGAGAGTGTAAAAAATTGCTTAAGATTGTGCAGTGAAGCAGGGACTCACGACTAGATTGGTCCCTTCTTAACTGCTTCCTAAAGCACCAAATAACATTCTCACAGATATGGGTATGATGAGAAAAGGATTTAGGTAAGAACCTCTCAAGATGTAACAATGGAGAAGATGAGAGTAGAGGAATTTACACCGAGGAGTTTATAATCATTTTTCGCACATACATTGTTTGATATAAAGCTTTAATTGGTATTTTGTATTTTGAGGGTCTAAACGTTCATAGTGTTTTCAATGCTATTTGAACTTTCAATTAGTATCAGAGCGGGTGCACTTGCTATGGTTTAAATACCTAATGTGGCGTTTGGTACAAGGTAATGTTTTAGGATTCCTAGGAATGTTTAAAGATTTCCATGTTTGGTTGCAAATCATGCTAGGGAATCAGATGTCAGGGGAATCTGGATTCCCCCCTTAAACCCCTCTCAGTAGGAATGTGGATTCCCTTTAAAATAGGTGGGAATCCAGATTCCCAAGTTTAAAGGAAATTGTATTTTTTATAAATTGACCATTTTAACCCCTTTTTTTTTTTAAATGACTTGGTAGTTCACATTCAAATCTAAGGATAGAATGGGAAAAATAAATAATTCATTTAAGATTCTTGTGAATAAACTAAACATAGGAATAGCTACATTCTTAGGAATGTGATTCTTAGGAATCACATTCTTAGGAATCTGGATGCCAAGAGTAATGTGGATTCCCACGTACCAAATGTCACATAAGTGTGATCCTTGACCCCTTGTGTTATTTTTCATGGATTGTGCTTTGTATGCCTCTTTGTATGATTTGGTTAATAATAAGTGTAACATGCCACGTCTTTGTGAAAATGCCTCTATGAGTGATAATCCTCATGATTGTGATGCTATGTTATATGAATCTTTGGATGTTATTGATATTTCTAACATCAAACCCTTGAAGAAAAATGCTAAGAAGTTTCAAAAGAATTTGAGCAAGTTATTTTGTGAAAATGATAATTTGATTGTTAAGCTCAATGAATCCAACAAATTGGTTGAGAAATATAAGAAACTTGCTCAAAATTCTCTTGAAAATCTGAAAGAGTTTGAATGTTTGAATATGGACTTGGATGCTAAACTTGTTTTGTCTAACAAACTTACTGATGAGCTAAAATGTGAAAATGAATCTCTTAAGATGCATGTCAAGTGTTTGATTGCTGAACCTATTGATAAAAATGATGAAAATATTTGTTGCAATCATGTTGTTGTATCCAATTTTGTGCCTATTACGTGTTCTACCTCAAAGGACAAATCAGTGTACATTCCTCCATATAAAAGAAATCAAAAGGTGGAGAGAAAGGCTCTTAAATCAAAGCCTTCGTTTAGGTCTCAACCTAAGGTTTTGGATGGATCTAAGTTTGTTCCAACTTACCACCATTGTGGTGTGATTGGTCATATAAGGCCTCAATGTTATAAGTTGAAGAGAGAACAAAATCATGTTGCTAGATCCCTTTCCAAAAAGCCTAGTGGACCTAAACACATTGTGTGTCACCATTGTGGTACTTTTGGCCATCTAAGACCTTATTTCTCTAAGTTTCATGCTCTTAAAAGAATCAAAAGAAAAGAGAAACTTGAGCTTCTTGGAAGTTGTGCTAAAAAGGGTAAACCGGATTTGAGTAAAAATAGCATTTTGTTAAAGAAAATGTTTAATGCTCTTAACTCCTTGACTATGTGCATCTCTGGTTCTCATTCTTCCAACCCTCGTCTCACTTCTTTTAAGACACTCATTCCAAGCAATCGTTCCGTTTGGATGAGGAAAGTTTCCTATGGTTGAGCGTTCGCTCTTTTGGTCCTTGATCTAATTCTTTCGATCTTTGTAGGACCTTTCATGCATTAGATGCCATATCTTCATGCATTTGTTCATCTTGCATTTATTTGTATGCATTGTTTTTGTTTTGATCTTATCTTTTTGTTTTAGTTTTGTGTGAGTAAGAATCCAAAACCACATAAAAAGTAAAAAATTCAAAAAGTTTGATAATATATGTTTGAGCACATATCACATGTGAGTTTTGCCTTGTACCTTCGTACAAATGGCTTTATGCATTTACGAGCTTAGCTTGTTCTTTATGCACTTATATCTTTGTGGGAAAAATCTTGACATCTTTGTGTGATTGTTGTAAATCGATCTTCAAGCTTGTCATGAATGATTAGTTAATAGTCATGTTGGTTTTGATACATGCGTAGACTTGTGCCTATATATCTTCCCACACTTTTATATTTTTTTTCTTAAAAAGCTCAACAAATGTAAATCTCAAAATGAAAAGAGATAATGAACTGTAAAAGCCGTCGCACATATTAGTATTTGACTAGGAAAAAGGGAAAACGGCTTTTATGAAAATATATGGTGCCCAAAAGCCAAAGGCTTGTTCATCAAATTGAAATATCAAAAATTTCAAGCATCGATCTCAAAATGAGATATATTGATTCAAAATGATCAAATGTTATGAATTGTAAAGAAGTCAAAAGAAAAGCTTCAAAGTTGTGTAATCATTTTCTTGTGGGAGGTCATATATGTTCATTTCTATAATTGAGATAGACCACTTGTCTTAGTACTAGTTGTGTATGACTTGATTGAATTAATCATTGAAGCTTTACTCTAGACTAAGGACTATTCCACATTTGATACACATACATAACACACATGCCTAATGTTCAATGAATGTCTTACTCATTTGTTCGATTGTACTGTTTAAATGTGATATGTGTGTACTCAACTTTATATGGATCAATCCAAAAAGATTTTTGATCATTTTATATATTTTTGGAAGTGATTTTTATCACTCTTTGTGTTCATGTTTAGTGCTTACTTTGTTTTTCATTGATTAAACATGTTCTGTATTGAAAAACAAGTGTCAGAATTTTGGCTACTCATTCTGGCTACTTGCGTGAGTAGCAAGCAAGCTACCAATTTTGGCTACTCGTTTTGGCGATTTGCCCAGCCGCGAGCCTAGTCGCAAGTTCAAGCAAAATGGTTTTGTGGCTCACTGGCGACTTGTTTGTGACTCGCCCAGACACTAAACGCCTAGAAACAGCTTTCTAAAGGGCTTTTCATGGGTTACCTATTTTAAACCTCTCACATCCTCTCTTAAACCCCTCTCTCACTATTTTTACATCAAAATCCAATCATTTTGAATGGTTTTTCATTCCATTAGCATCTCTAAGGTAATTTTAAACTCTTTTCTTTGATTTGGATCCTTGGATTATGTTTTGGTGAGTTTTGTGCTATTGGTTGGGATTTTCATCATAGGGGTTGGGAAAACTTATTTTTTGGTCAAATTTTTATATGGGATTGGTTCTTTTTATTGATTTGCTCTGGATGTTGGCCCCTTGTGACAAAAAGATCATGTATTTAGGGTGGATTTCATAATGTTCATTCATTGTTTTACATTGTTGTTCATACATTGTTTCACATTTTCTCACTTGTTTGGACTCCGATGAGTACCAAACTTTGGGGTTTCTCATGTTTCCTCATTAGAAATATGTTTGGTTCATTGGTTATGTATTTAACACACCTTGCCACACATGTGCACTTTCCATGCATTGGTCATACATTGCACATAGCCACCTCTTACACATACCTTTGCTACCCTTGCCATGAATTGGTTCATACCTTGTTTCTTCATCCTAGCATGTCATGTTTACTTTATGCTTTGTAGCATTTTGTTTTGTCTTAGGTTTGAGCTTCATTTTCTCATTCATCTCATGCTCCTCATGCATCATTATCATTGTTCATACCTTCATCTCTTGCCCTCGTTTCTTCTTGACACTTTGTCTATTTCTGACAAAAAGGGGAAGAGTATACTCTAGAGAGTATACCGAAAATTTTTTGTCATTTCTATATAACCCTTGTGCATATTCTTAGGGGGAGAAATTCTATTTCTCGTGCACATTTGTAGGGGGAGAGATATTCCATAGGGGAGATGCATATATCAAGGGGGAGAAGACATTAAGATAATAAGAAAACTTTGTTTTGGTGTTTGGTGTATGATCAAGTTGCTCACATGTTTCACATCATGTTTACATGATCGATTTTTACTTGTTACATTATACTTGTCCTTTTATTACTTGTTTTACCTTGAGGGTCTAATGTGTTTTGTGCAAGTGTTTCAGATTACAAATATATATGTTCCAAGTTCATCACAGCTCCTATAATTCATAATAGGGGGAGTGATATGATAAGGAAAGTACTTTATAGTTTGTGCCTATTACTTTTGTAAGCTTTTAAGGTTTATGTACCCATGCTTTGTAGCTTTAGTACTTGCTGTTAAATGTCATGCATTTTCTTTATGTACATCACTCTTGTGCCCTTTGTTGGATTTTATATCCTTAATGCAATTTCCTAGTGTTGTTGCATTGGTTGAGTGTTGGATATGCAAATGATACTTTGCATTTGAGTTTATTAGCTTGCATGTCCGGATGTTCATTTTATGTGTGAATGAGCATTATGATCACTTTTTATAGTGATTGTTTGTTTATGGTCAAGCCTTGGTTTATTACTTCTTTCCATTATGCTTGATCGCATTGTGCTTGCTCCATATGCATTGTGTTGTTGTGTTTCAGGAGATACTTGTTCTTATGGTTCAAGAGTTTCACAGATTCTAGAGTTAGGTGTGAGTGAGTTTTGATCAACTGTTCCTAACTCACGCGTTAAGTTTAGAGTTTGTTGTAGAGTTTTGTCACGGAATAGCCAAAGGGGGAGATTGTAGGGTTGAATTTAATCAACCATTGTATTGGCTTTGTTACATACCAAATTTGCTTGTAATTTTGCAATTAGTAACCCTGTATTTAAGTGAAAATCATGTAAGAGTAGTGAGTGAGAGAGTGTGAAGAAATGCTCAAGTTTGTGCAAGATGCAGGGATTCACAACTGGGATTCACGGGTGACTCACGATTGGCAAGCCACCAAATGCAAAACACGAGTGAAGCATGTGAGAAGATAAACAGTCGCGCCAGCTGGAGCACTGCAAGACAAAAAGTCTAGCCTGACAGTTCTATTATCTCGCGGCTTGAACTCGCAACTCAGTAAAGTCGCGAGGCCAAGCCGCTAGACCATCCTATTTGGGAAAAACTGACTCTTCGCATTCCCTTCTCATCCAAGTATAAATACTCCTTAAACCCACAAAATATAGAGAGCTTCTAGAGAGAATTTTGAGAGAGAAACCCTAGAGAAAAACAAGATTGATTTATCCACAATATTCACATAGAGACTCTTCAAATTCTTCTACTCTCATCCTCTCCATTGTTACATCCTTGAGAAGTTCGTACCCAAATCATTTTCTCACCATACCCATATCTGTGAGAAGGCTATTTAGTACTTTGGGAAGCAATTAAGAAGGGACTAATGGTTATTGGTTGATGCTATGGGTTATAGCGGAATTCGGTAAGCTAGAAAAGACAAAAATTCAACGTAACCTCGTTGGAGCAAGAAGCTTGGAGGGCCTAGGTACCTAGGTAGATTAGGCTTGGAGGGTCTATTACTGTTCATGTATCCTAACTTCATTTTCTAGTAGATTATTCACCGCTTGGAGGGCGGTGGAGAGGTTTTACGCCGAGGACTTCGGTTTTCTTTTCGATTACACATCACTATATTGTCCTTGTATTTGCATCTCTCTTCCCTTAATCTTTGCCATTTAATTTCTATTATAGATGTGATTTTATTTGGTTTAGATTGTTTATCAATTCTTGCATAAGCTTATAATCATTTTTTGCACATACATGGTTTGATATAAAGCTTGAATTGGTATTTTGTATTTTGGGGGTCTAAACGTTCATAGTATTTTCAACGCTATTTGAACTTTCACTATAGGCTATAGCGGAATCCGGTAAGCTAAAGAAGACAAAAGGTTCGGCACAACCTCGTTGAAGCATGAAGCTTGGAGGGCTTAGGTACACTAGGTAGATAAGGTTTTAAGGGTCTTTTACTGTTCATGTATCCCAACTTCATTCTTTAGTGGATTATTGACCGCTTGGAAGGTGGAGGAGAGGTTTTACGCCGAAGGCTTCAATTTCCTCTTCGATAACACATCGTTGTATTGTCCTTGTGTTTGCATCTCTCTTCCTTTAATTTTTGTCATTTAATTTCTGCTGTGGATGTGATTTTATTTGGTTTAAATTGTTTATCAATTCTTGTATAAGCTTATAATCATTTTTTGCACATACATTGTTTGATATAAAGTTTGAATTGGTATTTTGTATTTTGGGGGTCTAAACGTTCATAGTGTTTTCAACGCTATTTGAACTTTCACTATAGGCTATAGCGGAATCCGATAAGCTAAAGAAGACAAAGGTTCGGCGCAACCTCGTTGAAGCATGAAGCTTGGAGGGCTTAGGTACACTAGGTAGATTAGGCTTTGAGGGTCTTCTGTTGTTCATGTATCCCAATTTCATTCTTTAGTGGATTATTGACCGCTTGGAAGGTGGTGGAGAGGTTTTACGCTGAGGGCTTCGATTTCCTCTTCGATAACACATCGTTGTGTTGTCCTTATATTTACATCTTTCATCCTTTAATCTTTGCCATTTAATTTCTGCCGTAGATATGATTTTATTTGATTTAAACTGTTTATCAATTCTAGTATAAGCTTATATTCATTTTCCACACATACATTGTTTGATATTAAGCTTGAATTGGTAATTTGTAAATTGGGGGTCTAAACATTTATAGTGTTTTATACACTATTTGAACATTCAATTGGTATCAAAGTGGGTGCACTCTTTGTGGTTTAAACACCTTAATGCGATTCTTGACCCCTTATTGAGATGGACCGACCTCAATTTTTAAATGCGCCACCATATTTTGATAATAGCAACTATGCATTTTGGAAAGTCAAGATGATGGCATTTTTGTGTTCAATGGATAAAACTGTTTGGGATGCGGTGGATATTGGATGGACTAGGCCGGAGGCTGCCAAATTCATGTGGGATAAGGCAACCTTCGTGGCGTCTAATGCAAATAGCAAAGCACTTAACACTATTTTTTGTGGTGTGTCTCCAGAAGAGTTCCACAGGATATCTCACATTTTTATTACCAAGGAGGCATGGCAGATATTGGAGACCACGTATGAAGGAACAAAGAAAGTGAAGGATACCAAGCTGCAGATGCTGACCACTCGTTTCGAGGAGCTGAAAATGAGTGAGGACGAGTCTTTTGACTCTTTCTATAGCAAGCTGAATGAAGTAGTCATCGGCAAGTTCAACTTGGAGGAGAAAACGGAGGACTCTAAAGTTGTAAGGAAAATCATTCATTCGTTGCCGGAGAGCTTCCGTGCCAAGGTGACAACGATTGAAGAGAGTAAAGACCTTGATGATATCAAAGTCCAAGAATTGATTGGCTCACTTCAAACCTATGAACTATCGTTGCCCACACAAAGGAAGAGCAAATAACTTGCTTTTAAGACCATTAATGAAAGAGTGGAAGTCTAAGACTCATCAGATGAGAATGTTGTTGATAAAGATGTTGCATACCTTGTGAAAAATTTCCGGAAATTCTTGAAATTCAAGAACAATGGAAAATTTGGTGATAAAGGGAAATTCCAAAGTTCAGGAAGGGCAAAAAAGGAATTCAAAAAGAAAGATGGAAAGGAATTCCAATCTACCTAAGGAATCACTTGTTTCAAGTGCAACAGGCATGGACACTTCAAGAAAGAATGTCCCAATTATTTAAAATTGAAGGGCAAGGTGTATGCCACAACTCTTAGTGACTCAAATTCATCCAATTCTGATTCTGATGAAAGTTGTGACAAAGAAGGAAATTACTCCGCTTTTATGACCATTGCTTATGTTGAGTCTTCGGAGGACTTGAATTTGCTTGTACAAGAGTTTGGGGAGCATAGTGATGAGGAATCAATGGGAATTGTAGAAGAATCGGATAGTGAAGAAGATAAGAGTGCGGGGGACTTCAAGAAAACTTCAATTCACTCATTGAGAAATTAGGAGAATATGCACGTGTGGCCAAGGTAGCCGTGAAAAAGATGAAGAAGGCTGAGAAGGACTATAGAAGTCTCCTAGTGTGACATAAGGAAGCCAAGTGTGAGATAGAGATGCTGAATGGAGAGCTGATTAAAGCCTATTCAAAGATAAACTTTCTTGAGCTTGAGGTAGTTCAAGTAAATGCCAAGGTAGAGAGGGTCTCCACCAAGAAACTAGATGATATCATTTCCTCTAAAAACAATTCTCAAACAAATTCGGGTTGGGATATACCGGAGAAAGTAGTTCACCTGTCAAAATCACTAAAGAAGTGAAGTTTGTGTAAGCTAAAGAACCTAGAATGGCTGCCTCTTCACCTAAGATAGTAGGGGATGAAAAGAGGAAGAACGTGGCTGACTAAAGGGTGTTGAACAAGCCCGTAATCAATCAGTAATCAAACTTGAAGCTAAAGGGAAATCTCTTCCAAGATCACAAAGAGGTCTAACAACGAACAACTTTTGCCATCATTGTGGACTTCAAGGACACATTAAACCAAATTGTCATAAGTTTAAAGCATTGAAGAATGCAACTAATCAAAGGTTTAGAGGACCAAGAAATGACAAGAGGACTTGGGCTGTTGAGTCATCAAGAGGTCGAAATGGTGATCTTGGTGTGATGGACGTGATGAAGATGATCGATGCATTCACTGCCTGCTTGGAAAGCTTCAATAGAAGGTTTGAAAATCTTAACTCTCGTACCCAATCCTATAGGGATATCACCCCAAATGCACGTGACATATGGGTGAAGAAGGGTACTCATGCATAAGTATTACAACATGTCCATGCATTAATTATTCCTATGCTTTGTGAATATGCTTGGTTGTGTGCTTTTTGCTTGTTTTTGTTGAAAATTGTTTGGTTGGTTACTTGTTTCTTTTTAAATGCTTTTACATTGTTGTTTTTTATCAATCTTTTTTTTGCTTTTATGTCAAAAATCGAAAAACACATAAAAAGTAGAAAATCCAAAAATTTTGATCGACTTTGTTGAGTTTTGTCTCAAAACATGTTTTGCCTTGTATCTTTGTACTAATGGCTTTGTGCATCTACGAGCTTAACTTGTTCCCTATGCACTCATATCATTGTGAGAGAAATCTTGAAATCTATGTAACTGTTGTAAATAGATCCTCAACCTTATCATGAATGATCAGTGAATGGTTTTGTTGATCTTGAGACATGCATAAACTTGCGCCTATATATCTTCCCACTTTTTTTTTATTATTTTTACTTAAAGAGCTCACCAAATGTAAATCTCCAAATGAAAAGAGATATTGAGCTGCAAAAACCTGTCGCACATACTAGTATTTGACTAGGAAAAAGGAAAAGTGACGAAAAAAAAATGTATGATGCCCGAAAATCCAAAGGTTGTCTCATCAAATTGAAATATCAAAAATTTTAGGCATCGATCTTACAATGAGATATATTTATTCAAAAAGATCAAATGATATGATGTTTATGGAGCCAAATGAAAAGTTTCAAAGAAATGTAATCAAGTTCATGTAGGAGGTCATATATGCATATTTCTATAATTGAGATGGGTCATATTATCTAGTGCTAATTGTTTATGTCTTGGTTGAATTGATCATTGAAGCTTCACATTAGACTAAGGACTATTTCATTTCTGATATCCACACACACCATACATGTCTATGTTCAATGAATGTCATATTCATTTGTGTGATTGTACTTGATTAAATATGTTTTCATATGGTTAATCTTTGTTGATCAAATACAAAAAGATTTTTGAGTCTTTTAGTTTGTTTTTGGAAAGTATTTTGTTTTTACAAAAAATTTCAAAAGTTCAAAAATAATGGTGCCCTGTTTTGGCGACTCAGTCACGATTTGGTCCAGTCGCATGCCCTAGTCGCAAGCCCATATAGAGAATTTTCGTGGCTCACTGGCGGGTCAATGTCCTAGTCGCGAAATATACTTAGAATATTTTTCAAAATTTGGGTTTTTATATTTTTCGCGGCTCACTGTCGCGATTTGTTTACAAGTGGAAGGTTTAGTAACAAAAGGTACACAGAGATTTTCGCAGCCCAAACGACTTCCGTGGGTAGACCTTCCAGTCGCGAAAAACACTTAGAAAAATTTTTCAAAATTTATGTTTTAAGTGTTCTTGCGGTTGGTCCTGGCAACTTGCACTCGACTTGACCCAGTTGCGAAAAATGCGTGTTATGCGCAAATTTGGCAATTTTTAAAACATTTCAGTTTCTTTTTCCTCGAACTTTTTAGTATTTTCATTGTCTTCCTCATTTCATCCCTTTCCCAAACACACTATGCACTCAACCCAAACCTCCATTGTTGATCATCTCTCCAACTCATTCTCCAAGAAAAAGGTATGGGTTTCTATTTTCTCACTCTATTTTACATGTTTATGAGTGTATTTCTTCATTTTGTGAGAATTTGTTGAGTTTGTGTGTTTTGCAATGTTTGAACATGGGTTTGCTTAAAATGTTTGTTTTGGTTGGTTGGGGTTGGCTGTTTTTGTTGCTAGACTGCTAAATATATTTGCTATCATGATTAAGTTTCATTAAGCTAGTCTGTAATCTGACCTTTGTTGTTTGAAATATTTCATACCCATAGGATATATGTGTTTGAGTTCTTTGTGATTTACTCTGAGTGTGAGTATGGGTGTTTCAAAATGACTGAGGGGTTTTTTTTTTTTTTTTTATTTTTTTTTATTGTTTGGCTAATAATGCTTTGATTTTGTGGTGCCATATTATGTGTGTGCTTCTGTCTTGAGGGTATGACTTGAACATTTCATATTTATTAAGATATGTCTCATAGACATATGCTTACTTTTGACTGAGTGTGGTTTACACTGTCCAAATATAGCTGATTAGTGCTTGTTGCAGTCTGCATCAATACAGACTGTACTTGATTGAGTTGTTGGGTTTTGATTTGAGCTATTTTTCTCTGGTTCTTAACTGTGTTTGGTCTATATGCTATCTTGACACGCTGTTACTCCCTATGTAACTAACTTGTTACTAATACGTGTGTATCTCCACCTATTGTGTTCTGCTCTTGTTGTGGCCTCTTCTGCTTGTTGTGGCCTATTCTTCTTGTTTACATATGGCTCCCACACCTACAAAGAAGAAGACTCCTGCTAAAAAGGCTGACAAAAGGCTAAAAATGGACCATAACTTGTTTAGGTCTGTTCAACACTTTGAGAGATACATAGATTTTTTCTTGAAGGGAACCATTATTCAGGAAAGGTTTGTAGACCCAGGGGAGTTGAAGGACACCTTCATTCAAGATTGTTTGAAGGGCAGAGGATGGGATAAGTTGCTGAGTGACCTACGTGCAGTTTGTGAGCCTTTAATAAGAGAATTCTATGCAAATGCTGTTATAAGGGAGGATGAGCTGAATTGTTGGATCAGAGGACATGAGTTCACCCTAGATACACATGATATTGATGAGGTACTAGGGCTTGAGGGTTTAGAGGATCATGATTTCACCAATTACAAGGATAAGATGCTATCTATAGAAACTGTCCAGAATCGCATTGGTTAACAGGGAAAAGGGAGATGTCTCAACACTATAGCATTTCCAGTTGACATGAGGTGCCTCATCACCATCATGATGTTCAACTTATATCCAGTGAGGAAGTTGACTACAATCAACAATGCTAGAACTATCTTCCTTCTAAAGCTCAAGGAGAAAACCTTTATTGACATTAGCTCTCACATATTTGACATAATTGTGGATGAGACTAGAACTACCTCTAAGCCCAAGCTGATCTTTCCTAGCCTTCTCATGAGGCTCTTCAGAGCAAAAGGTGTTTCAATCCCTTAAGATATCAGCCCTATGTCTACACCTTCAGCCATCAACAAGATGACCATCATCAGAATACAAGTTTGTCTTCTAGGTGATGAAGAGGAGAGTGACCAAGGAGAAGGTGATCCAATGGAAACTGAAGCAGAGGCTGCAGGATAGACGTCCACATCCAGAAGCAGAAGCAAGAGGAGTAGGGCTTCAACCTCAGCAGTTGTACCTCCAGATGCATTTCAGATCATTCTGGAGAGGATTGATGGACTCAGAAAGATCCATAATGAGCATACTGACAAGATGGCAGCAATTCAGGATCAGCTCAACATACATTCAGCCAAGTTTGACAGCATCAACACCCAACATTGACCCTTTAGCCATTTCGGTCAAAAAGGGGGAGAATTTTTTGAGAAGTAGCTATTGAGGGGGAGTGCCATTTTGAAAGGGAGCAACCAAAAACAGTGTTTATCTAGTTTTTTGTTCAGTCTTGTTTTATGTTTATGATTATGGTGTTGGTTATAGTATTATGTTTTTTAATACTGTTTTTATTATGGGTTTGATACAATGTGTTAAACCGTTTGGTTATTCTGCTGGTTTTAAAACTCATGGATATGTTTAGGTGTGAAACTTTGGTTTATTAATACTTAAGATGCTATTCAATATGTGTTTAGGTTTGTACCTGTTGCTTTTGTAAGCTTTTAAGGTTTTTGCACCCATGCTTTGTAGCTTTAGTACTTGTTGTTAAACGTCATGCATTTTTTTTAAGTACATCACTCTTGTGCCCTTTGTTGGATTTTATATCCTTAATGCAATTTCCTATTGTTGTTGCATTGGTTGACTGTTGGACATGCAAATGATACTTTGCAATTGAGTTTATTAGCTTGCATGTCCGGATGTTTATTCCATGTGAGAATGAGCACTGTGATCACTTTTTATAGTGATTGTTTGTTTTTGGTCAAGCCTTGGTTTATTGCTTATTTTCATTCTGCTTAATCACATTGTACTTGCTCTATATGCATTACAAGTTTTTTGTATACAATGATCATATTGTGTTGTTGTGTTTCAGGAGATACTTGTTCTTATGGTTCAAGAGCTTCACAGATTCTAGAGTCAGGTGTGAGTGAGTTTTGATCAACTGTTCCCAACTCACGCGTTAAGTCTAGAGTTTGTTGTAGGGTTTTGTCACGGAATAGTCAAAGGAGGAGATTGTAAAGTTGAATTTAATCAACCATTCTGTTGGTTTTATTCCGTGCCAAATTTGCTTGTATTTAACATTTAGTAACCTTGTATTTAGGTGGGATTCATGTAAGAATAGTGTGTGAGAAAGTGTGAAGAATTGCTTAAGATTGTGCAATGAAGCAAGGACTCGCGACTAGATTTTACAGGTAGCTCGCGGCTTGTAAGCCGCTAGAAGATGCTCACGTGCCAAGCATGTGGAGAAGCTGAAGTGTCATGTCAGCTGGAGCACTACAAGACAAAAAGTCCAGATTGGCCATTCAGTTATCTCGCGGCTTGAACTCGCGGCTCAATCAAGTGGTGAGGCCAAGCCGCCAGCCAGCCAGCCTTTTTTTGGAAAAATAACTTTTCGCATTTCAAACACACACCACTATATATAGACCCTTATACCCACAAAATGTAAAAAGTTTCTAGAGAGAATTTTGAAAGAGAAACCTTAGAGAACAACAAGATTGATTCATCCACAATCTTTACATAGAGACTCTTCAAATTCCTCTACTCTCATCCTGTCCATTGTTACATTCTTGAGAGGTTCTTACCCAAATCATTTTCTCACCATACCTATATATATGAGAAGGCTATTTGGTGCTTTGGGAAGCAGTTAGGAAGGGACTAATGGTTATTAGTTGATGCTATCGGCTATAGCAGAATCCGGTAAGCTAAAAAAGACAAAGGTTCGACGCAACTTCGTTGGAGCAAGAAGCTTGGAGGGCTTAGCTACATTGGGTAGATTAAGCTTGGAGGGTCTTCTGCTGTTCATGTATCCCAACTTCATTCTTTAGTGGATTATTGACTGTTTGAAGGGCGGCGGAGAGGTTTTATGTCGAGGGCTTCGGTTTCCTCTTTGATAACACATCGTTGTGTGGTCCTTGTGTTTGCATCTCTCTTCCTTTAATCTTTGCCATTTAATTTCTGTTGTGGATGTTATTTTATTTGGTTTAGACTGTTATCAATTCTGGTAGAAGCTTAAATTCATTTTCCGCACATTCATTGTTTGATATTAAGCTTGAATTGGTAATTTGTAAATTGGGGGTCTAAACGTTCATAGTGTTTTTATACACTATTTGAACATTCAACCCCCACCTCCTCCTTTATTTATTTATTTAGAGAGTTTATGATGCTTTTATATTGGATCCAGCTCCTCTCCAATGGGCCACAACTTATCTTGGAATGATCTACCAATCATAGCTGCTTTAAAACAAAACAAAACAGGCTAAATTGCAAATTGTACCCTCTAATTTTATCTAGAATTCAATTTAGTCATCTAACTCTGCTTTCATTCAATTTAGCTTTCTAACTTTAATTTTTGTTCAATTCAATCCCCCCCCTTTTTAGTCACCATAAAAATTGCGCAGTTAATTTTCGACTTTGTTCAATACAAAATTACATCGTTTTAGTTTCTTTTCACAAAAAGTAAAAATGAGATAACCATTCTAATTTTTCACTAAGATTTCAAACAGCTATCCCAAATTCAAATTGATTCTATTTCGCCTCAAAGAAACACAAAAGTAGTGCATGCATATTTTTAAAAGAGTGGGTTCAGAATTCTTTACCGAGGAAGAGGAGTTTATTTCTTTGATCTTCCCAAGAACTTCCTTTACTTTGTGAAGGTTATATCGAAAGCGAGTTTGGTATTTTGATATTATTTTCATCAATGGTCTATCCAATCATGAATGATTGGTTATGAGACCTTGAAAATGGTCCTTTGTTTTTTTTTTTCCTGTTTATACTAATAAATGGTCCTTATTCTTAAATTAACGAAGAGATAACAAAAAAAAATTCATTCATTTTTATCAAGTATTCAACTTTCTTATTAGAGTTCCCTCTAGGGGCTGGGAAAGCTTGAACCCAATTTCAACAATAATGAATATAAGCACAATTGAAATTCCTAGGGAGTTACACATTTAATAATGTAAGGTTGAATTTTATTAACCATTTTTGTTGGCTTTATTCTGTGCCAATTTGCTTGTAATTCAACATTTAGAAACCCTGTATTTAGGTGGGAATCATGTAAGGGCAATGTGTGAGAGAGTGTGAAAAAAAGCTCAAAAGTTTGCAACTCAGCAGGGCCTCGTGACTGGATCTCGCGACTTGCAAGTCGTCAAAGGAGGCACACGTGTAAAGCATGCAAAGGAGCTGAAGAGTCGAGCCAATTGGAGTACTACAGGACAAAACTTCTAGTCTGACCATTTTGTTGGTTCGCGACTTAGACTCGCGACTCAGTCAAGTCGCGAGGCCAAGTCGCCAGACCACTCTGTTTGGGAAAAAAAAACTAACTTTTCGCATTCCAAACACACACTAATATAAATACCCCTTATACCCACAAAATGTAGAGAACTTCCAGAGAGAATTTTGAGAGAGAAACCTTAGAGAAAAACAAGATTGACTCATCCACAATCTTCATCCTTGGATTCTCCAAAATCCTCTACACTCAGCCTCTCTATTATTACATCTTTGAGAGGTACATTAGTCAAATCATTTTCTCACCATACCCATATCTGTGAAAAGGCTATTGGGTGATTAGGAAGCTATTAGGAAGAGACCAATTGATATTGGTTAATACTATAGGCTATAGCGGAATTCGGTAAGCTAAAGAAGACAAAGGTTCAGTGTAACCTCGTTGGAGCAAGAAGCTTGGAGGGCTTAAGTACACTGGGTAGATTAGGCTTGGAGTATCTTCTGCTGTTCATGTATCCCAACTTCATTATTTAGTGAATTATTGACCGCTTGGAAGGCGGCAGAGAGGTTTTACGCTGAGGAGTTCGGTTTCCTCTTCAATAACACATCGATGTGTTGTCTTTGTGTTTGCATCTCTCTTCCCTTAATTTTTGCCATTTAATTTCTACTGTGGTTGTGGTTTTATTTGTTTTAGATTGACTTATCAATTCTGTTTTAGCTTATTCTCATTTTCCGCACGTACATTATTTGATAATAAGCTTGAATTGGTAATTTGTAATTTGGGGGTCTAAACGTTCAAGGATATTTTACACACATTTTGAACATTCAATTGGTATCAGAGCAGGTGCACTTGCTGTGATTTGATTACCTAAGTGCGATTCTAGACCCCTCAGCTATGGATGAAGCTATGGAAAAGGCTATGCTAAATTGTGGTTTAGATGTTTGTGATAATGACTCTATAAGTATGTTTGAAGGGTGTCCTAACAATGAACTCCTAGAGTTATTAAAAACAAAGAAACATGCTAGAATGTTTGTTCACATGCTGAAATATTTTGAAAATGAGAATCACATCTTACACAATAGTCTTTGTGAGTCCAATTCATTGATTAGGAAGTATAAAAGAAGAAATAGAATATTGTGTGATAAGGTTGATAATCTGAAGAAGAAAATTAAGTCTAATAAGGGCATGAAAAATGAAGATAGGTTTCTGTTTGAAGGTCAAGAGTGTTTGTCCCTTGCTTGCCTATTTATGCACACCTCTTTGAAGGTATTTAATTCATGTTTATGGTATCTTGATCGCGGCTGTTCTCGTCATATGACAAGAGATAAATCACTATTTAACTCACTCAAAGAGAAGGTTGGTGACTATGTGACATTTGGCGATAAGAGTCATGCTTAAGTTCTAGACAAAGGGACTGTTGAGATACCAGGATTACCTCTATTGAAGGATGTCTTATATATCAAGGGGCTGAAGGCAAATCTCTTAAGCATCACTCAAATATTTGATGAAGACTTCCTTGTTCAATTCTCAAAGAAGGGGTGCATAATCATTGCTGAAGAAGGGGTTCAAGTCTTGGAGGGAAATAGGACTATCGATAATTGCTACGGAGTAGTTCCTATGGCACTAATTTCCTGTAGAAGTGCTCATGTTGACATGTTGGAACTTTGGCATCACAGATTTGAGCATGCAAATTTCAAACAAGTAGCTAAAGTATCTAAACTTGAAGCTGTTAAGGGACTTCCAAAGTTTGGAAAGGTTGAGAAGACAATTCGTGGTACATGCCAAATGGGAAAGCAAACAAATGCAAGTCATCCCAAGGTGAATGTGATTGCTATCTCTCGTTGTTTAGAGCTCCTTCATGTTGATTTAATAGGGCCTACTAGAACTAAAAGTCTAGGAGGAAAGAGGTACATTATGGTCATTATTGATAATTTCTCAAGATACACTTGGGTGGAATTTCTTAGAGAAAAATCAAAAGCATGTGAGAAATTGGAAATTCTATGCAAGAGACTACAAAACGAGAAAGGGGTTCCAATTGTCAAGATAAGGAGTGATCATGGCAATGAGTTTGAAAATGCAAGATTTGAGTCATTTTGTGAGAACAATGGGATCAAAAAGGAATTTTTAGCCCTCAAAACTCCTCAACAAAACGGGGTAGTTAAGAGGAAAAATTGGGTGATTGAAGAAATGGCAAGAGTTATGCTTCTTAACAAGCAAATTCCTTAAAATTTTTGGAGAGAAGTCGTGAACACCTCATGTCACATTGGTAATAGGATATTCTTTCGAGCGGGAACAAAGAAGACCGCTTATGAAATTTGGAATGGAAAGATGCTGAGAGTAAAGTACTTCCGAGTGTTTGAAAGCAAAGTGCTACATTCTAAATGACTGGGAGAACCTTGGGAAGTTTGATGCAAAAGTGATGAAGGCATTTTCCTTGGGTATTCTACTACTAGCCGGGCATATAGAGTTTTCAACAAGAGAACAAAAAGAGTAATGGAGTCCATCAATGTAGAAATTGATGATGCCATAACAAAGGTAAAGATGGTTGATGATGGAGAAGGACCAAGCACCAAAGAACCCACTGTTGAGGTCGAAGCTCTTGATATAGAAATTGAAGGACCTACACCGAAAAAAGAATCAACTCCCATGAACTCAAGAATGGAAACAAGATCAATGTTGAGAACATCAAGTCCTCTCACTCCTCTGAAAGTTCATCCTCTCATCTCCAGAGATGATGAAGTCTCCACATCAAAGAAGCCATCATCAAGAATGATTAAGAACCATCCGGATAGCAACATTATTGGGTCTTTAGATGAAGGTCTTTGCCTTAGAAAGGGAAACATACTTCTAGCCAATCATGTAACATACCATTGCTACCTTTTCCAATTTGAGTCGAAAAGGATAGAAGAAGCTCTCCAAGATGAAAATTGGGTCGAGTCAATGCATGAAGAGCTGAACCAATTTGTGAGAAATAATGTATGGAAACTTGCTCCAAGGCCTGAAAATGTTTATGTCATCGGCACATGGATCTTCAAAAACAAGACCGATGAAGATGGAGAGATTATCCAGAATAAATCTCGGCTAGTGGCTCAAGGATACACTCAAGTAGAAGGAGTAAATTTTGATGAATCCTTCACTCTTGTGGCAAAACTTGAGCCTATTCGAATTCTTATGTCAATTGCATGTACTATGAACTTCAAACTCTACCAAATGGATGTAAAATGTGCATTTCTAAATAGATATCTGAATGAAGAAATGTTTGTTGAACAACCCAAAGGCTTTGAGGATCCGCACTTCCCAGATCATGTGCTAAGATTGAAGAAAGCCCTTTATGGCTTGAAACAAGCTCCTAGAGCTTGGTATGATCGGCTTACCCATTACCTCCTGGATAAAGGATTCAAAAGGGGGTATGCCGACCGGACTTTATTTGTCAAAAATGATGAAGATTATCTTCTCATGGCTCAAGTATATGTTGATGACATAGTATTTGGAGCTACCATTGATGATTGGGCTATAAAGTTCTCTGAGAGATGAAGAAAGAATTTGAGATGAGTATGGTGAGGAAGCTTACATTTTTCTTGGGTCTTCAAGTCAAACAAAAGAAGGAAGGCATATTTATTTCACAAGAAAAGTATGCTAGAAATATTGTCAAGAAGTTTGGACTAGACTCCAAAAAGCATGCCTCCACTCCCATGAGTTTGTCTACAAAGCTGAATGTTGATTCTTCCGAGGTAGAAGTGAGTCCAACCTTGTATAGGAGTATCATTGGGAGTTTACTCTATCTTATAGCTAGTAGATCGGATATTGCATTTAGCATTGGTGTTTGTGCTAGATATCAAGTTACTCCAAAGGAATCCCACCTGACTGCGGTGAAGCGAATTATAAGATATATCAATGGAACTCCTGATTATGGGTTATGGTAATCAAAGGACTCGAATGCTTGCCTTGCCGGTTATTCAGATGCAGGCTGGGCTAGCAGTGTGGATGATCGAAAGAGTACTTCAAGAGGCTGCTTCTACCTTGGTAACAATCTTGTCTCTTAGATGAGCAAGAAACAAAACTCTATGTCTTTCTCTACGACAGAAGCTGAGTACATAACCGCTGGAAGTTGCTACACACAACTCCTTTGGATGAAGAAGCTACTCCATGACTATGGGATTCCTCAAGATATAATGTATGTTTTCTGTGATAACGCCAGTGCTATAAATCTCTCTAAGAACCCAATTCAACAATCAAAGTCAAAACACATAGAGCTACGTTACCACTTCATTCAGGATTTGGTGGAATATAAAGTTGTGTGTCTTAAATTCATACACACAGATAATCAAAAGGCAGACATCTTCACCAAGTCTCTCGATGGTCCATGGTTTGAATCACTCCATAAGACAATTGGTGTTGGTACAATTCCTTGAATCTCATGTGTGATGTGTGCTCTACCTTTCTATCTCGCTTTAATTTATCTTTTGTAGGGCACACACTACCTTCTTGGCTATTTGTATAGCATGTTCTGGTTGTTTGCTATTTGTTTTAAATGTTTTTACATTTTTTTGGGGTCAATCTTTTCTTCTTTTATGTCAAAAATCCAAAAACACATAAAAAGTAGAAAATTTAAAAAGTTTGATCGATGTTATTGTGTTTTGTCACAAGCATGTTCTGCCTTGTACTTTTGTGCTAATGGCTTTATGCATTTACGAGCATAGCTTGTTCTCAATGCACTCATATCATTGTGGGAAAAATCTTGAAACCTATGTGACTGTTATAAATAGATCTTCAAACTTGTCATGAATGATTAGTCAATGGTTTTGTTGATCTTAAAACTTGCATAGACTTGTACCTATATATCTTTCCACTCTTTTATTTTTGTTTAAAGAGCTCAACAAATGTAAATCTCAAAATGAAAAAAGATAATGAGTCGCAAAAGCCTTCGCACATACTAGTATTTAACTAGGAAAAAGAGAAAGCGACTTTTGTGAAAATGTATGATGCCCAAAAAGGCCAAAGGCTTACTCATCAAATTGAAATATCAAAAATTTCAAGAATCAATCTTAAAATGAGATGTAATGATTTAAAAAGATCAAATGATAAGATATACATGGAGCCAAATGAAAAGCTTCATAATTATGTAATCAAGTTTTGTGGGAGGTCATATATGCATATATCTATAATTGAGACAGGTCACTCTTCCTAGTACTAATTGTGTATATTTTGGTTGAATTGATCATTGAAACTTCACATTGAACTAAGGACTATCTCATTTTTGTTACCCACACACATCACACATGTTTATATTCAATGAACAAGGTTGAGAGTTAGAGGAATGAATTGGCCGAAAATGAAATTAGAGAACTGAATTGAATTTTAGACAAAATTATGTCTAAACAAATTATTTTTTGGCTTAGCATTTTTTTCTTGGTTGATGTTTAACTCTTTGATCACAAAGTGCATGAATTAATTTGAAATCATCATTTGATTTGAATCAATAGAAATCAATACTCCATGGTTATGGGGTAATTGTATCCATTCCAGAGTGCTTATGATGTCATGTAATTTAAACTCTCATTCCATAGAATATAGTTAAAATAAAAAATAAAATAAAATAAAATTTTTTTAAACTGGTTTAAAGGAAGTCTCTAACTCATTATACTGGGTAATTTAGATGATTTTGGCTAATGAGTGGATGTCATTAGCCATTAGAAGAGAAGAACATGTTATATTTATGTGTGTGTCTGTTTTGTGGGGGTAGACAGTGTATAATAAATAAAACTTATCTTGTCATTATTAATATTACTTAGTTCCTAAAGTCATAAGTAGAAGTGGCATAGTAGAAAGCCTTTGTAACCCATAACACTTACGACTGCAAGTTTAAGAATTATAAATTTGAGTAATAACAAGTTTTATTAGTGCCTAGGTGATCTAAAACTTAAAGTACCTTGATCTAAAATAATAGCGAAATTCCAAAGTTTATCAGTTCACTCAATAACTTAAAGTACCTTGATCTAAATAGCGCCAATCTAAGTGGACCGATTCCATTTCAACTGGGTAAATTTTCGCACCTGCAATATCTTGATCTCAGTTGGAATAATTTGAAACCTGTCCAAAATCTTGAATGGCTTTCGCATCTTGTTTCAATAGAACACCTTGACCTAAGTACTTTCAATCTTAGTGTAGCCAATGATTGGCTGAAAGTTGTTAGCAGTCTCCCTAAGCTATCAGGGTTATGGCTATATAATTGTTCTCTTCCTTTCATCACTCCCTCTTCTCTTTTGCATATCAAGTCCTCTAAATCACTTACTTATCTTGATCTCTCTAACAACCCTTGCATCAACTCTTCGATATTCCCCTGGTTGTTGAATTCTAGTACCAACCTTGTTTTTGTTGATCTCTCTTCAAATCAATAACAAGGTTCAATTCCAAATGGTTTCGGCAATATGAAGTCTCTAGAGCAACTCTTTCTTAATGATAATCAACTTGAAGGTGGCATTCCAAAATCCCTTGGTGATATATGTACTTTACGTAATACTTTACGTAAATTGTACTTGTCGTCGAACAATCTCAATGGACAAGTTCTTGACTTCTTCCACAACTTGCAAGGATGCGCAAAAGATTCACTAGAGGGCTTACATTTAGGTAGGAATCAAATTGCAGGGTCAGTGCCTGATTTTGCAATATTTCCATTATTAAGAGTGTTAGATATCTCTAACAATAAATTTAATGGGACTTTGGGGTAAAAAATAGGAAGCCTACATATGTTATAGTTTTTGGATATCCATTCAAATATGTTGGAAAGCATTATCTTTGAAACCCTACTTTCAAATTTCCCCAATTTGTACTATTTAGAATTATCTTCTAATTCTTTTACTTTAAATTTCAGCTTTGATTGGTTTCCCCCTTTCCAATTGATTGACTTATACTTGAGATCTTGCAAGTTGGGTCCTGATTTCCCAAATTGGATTAGAACTCAAAGAAACCTTATCTTCCTTGATCTCTCCAATACTGGAATTTCAAATACCATCCCTACTTGGTCCTGGCACATGCCTTTTGAGTTAAATTATTTAAATTTGTCTCGAAACCAAATCAAGGGCAGATTGCCAAATGCATCAAGTATATTTTCAGACCTTGCCATACTAGATTTGAGCTCAAACAGATTTGAAGGCCCACTACCAGTGATTTCTTCTAATTTGTCCTCACTAAATCTCTCCAAAAACAAGTTGTCCGGGTTAAATTCATTTATATGCTCAAAGATTGGGGGTATGATGCACCTTGACCTCTCAAGCAACAATCTATCTAAAGGGACCCTGATTGTTTCATGCATTGTCAAGAACTTGAAATTTTGAATTTCGCTCACAATAATTTGTTTAGGAAAATTCCACACTCTATGGGTTCTGTAATACAACTTATAGCATTCGACTTAAGCAACAATTGCTTATCAAGGGAATTGGCTTGGTCCTTGCAAAATTGCACTTTGTTGAGATTTATGCACTTGGAAAAGAATAAATTATCTAGGAGGATGCCAGCTTGGATAGGTGAAATAATGTCCTCATTGATCATTCTTAGCCTTAGATCCAACATATTCCATGGAAGCATAGGGTCACAAATTTGTTTGCTAATCCATATTAAATATTTAGACCTATCTCAAAACAGTATATCTGGAACAATTCCACAATGCCTCGATAATTTGATTGCCATGGCTCACAAAATTTCAAATGCTATGACTAACAAGTACTTCATTTGGAATGGCCTTGAGTATAGTTTTTACACTGATTATGGAAGTTATAGTGGCAATAGTGTCCATATAATTGTTGGTTGGAAAGGAAATGTGTATGAGTATGGAAAGAATTTTGGAGAAATGAGGAGCATTGATCTTGCAAACAACAAATTGACCAGAAATATTCCAGAAGGGATATCCAACCTCATAGAATTGAAGGCATTGAATTTATTAGGAAACACGTTGACTGGAATAATCCCAAAAAATATTGGTAAGTTGGAACAATTGGAATCTTTGGATTTGTCAAGAAATCGGTTTTCTGGTTCATTACCTGCTAGCATGGTTGGTTTACTTTTTTTGGGCTATCTTGACTTGTCCTATAATAAATTATTGGGAAGAATTCCAACAGAAACTCAGCTCCAGTCCTACGCCCTAGCAAATTCATGGGTAATGCTGGATTTTGTGGACCTCCACTTATAGAAAAGAGCCCAAAAGATCTAAAATCCAACATTGGAGGTAGTAAAAGCCATCAAGAAGATCCAGACGAATTTTGGAATTGTCTTTATGTCACTTCTGGTTTTTGGGGAGTCTGCGTCTCTTTAATATTGAACCATTCTTGGAGACATGCATGTTTCCTAAAGTTGATCAACCTGAAGGATTGGTTGTATGTGACAGTAGTAGTGCATACTACAATATTGCTAAAGATGTTTCATAGCTGGAGGCTATCAGAACTTCAGTACTAAAGGTTTGTGAAAAAACTTCAAACTAGTTATATCATATGTTTCTATCTATTTCTTCTCTTGGATTGATTTTGATTTTGCAAACTAATTACTGTTGTTTAACCTTGTAGGAGATCTCCGACCTTTGGTATTACGTGCTTTGTATTTGCTTATGAACTCATGATGTTGTGCAAGCTTGGGATATCACACGATTTTAGACTTCCCAATTCCAATATCATGTGTGTGCACGCTCTTATGCATATAGATATACAAAATTTTGTGTGTACCTTTTTTTTTTTTTTTTTTTTTTTTTTATGGGATATTTTGTGTGTACTTGTCAAAAGCTGAAATTGCCATCAACAAATTATTTGTTTTATATTGGATTAATGATCTGGTTTCATTTGAATAGGCTAGTTAGGGTTCAAAATATATTGAGCTGTAATTCACTAATTCTATGAATATCTTTTTTGTTTCCTCTCATATTAGTGTATAATAAGTCACATAAAACAGTGTCTATATCAAATGCATGATAGAATTCATGACGTAGTTGTTTATGGGGAAATAACTCTTACACACACACTGACACATATAACTGTATAGACGCTCATACACTTATTGCACCGAAATTGTCAAGTCACTTACTCCAAATTGTAAATCATGACTTGAAATCACAATTTCAGTGCAAAATGCGCGCGTGGGTACAGTTATGTGGAATAAGGTATGTATAACAAAAACCATCCATTGTTTATTTAGCTAATTAGGGATAGAACTACATGTAGTTCAAGGGCACCATGACCCATAAGATTTTAAAATTTTTTGAAGTAGGTTTGGTGTAGGATTATTCTTGCTGACATGTATGCAAGGAGGAATCTCTATGTTTATAAGCTGGGTTTGGGTTAGGTTCTTGCTTCCAATATGCATGGGAGATAGAAATGAAAGAGGAAGGAGAGTGTTTCAAAGAGAAAAATGTAAGAGGAGTGGGGAGAGAAAAATTATCATGGGTTGCGGTAGCAGAAGTACTATTACTGCTTTGAATAAACAAATACGTGGGCTCCCCAATTTTTGAGTTAAAGTTGAGTTTTTAAGCTGAAAACTAAATCCAATATTTGAGTCAAACACATTGTTGAGTAAGTTAAGACAAAAATAGAGAATAGGCAGTGGTAGCTTTAGGAAGTTTTTTGGGGTGGTAATTAAGAAACTTATATTATACAAAATCTAATAAAAAGAGAGTTTCATATATTGACAAAACACACACACACACGCAAACATATAAAATCTTACAATTTTCTTCTACAAATTTTCTTATTTTAAAATCGTTAAATAATAGTTTCATTATCAATGTTATAAGCTACATCTCTTCATAAGTTTAGTTAAATAAAAATTTTCTTAGAAATTTTCTTTTTATTTGTAAGGATTTAATATATTGTTAAGGGGGCCAAATTTTAAAGACAGAGTTTAGCTACAAACTTAGTTGTAGCCTAAGCCTACAACTCTCACTAAACAAATTAACATTGCTACATATTTTGAAAATTTAACCGTTGAATTGCATGTTCTTTATGTTCTTAAAACACATGTCAAATTTCATACCAATTAGTTGTTATTTACTATTCGATCAATAAACTTATTTTTTATGTATAATTTAGACTATAAAATCTTGAAACTTAAATATTTGATTGACAACATAGTTATTGATCTTTAATCTTTTTAAAATTTTGCAAGTATGAAGGATATAAAAAGAAAATGTAATTAAATGATGGATTTATTAAAATTTACATCCAATACAAAAATATTGAATGGAGTTGTAGCATTAGTCTACAACCAAACTTGTTGCCATATTTTGTCCAAAGTTTAATTGTATTGGGTCTAAAAAAAATTTATGGTGGTCACAAATTTTTTAAAAGAATAAAAAAAATCATAAATTTTTAAAATTTATACATAATAATTATTTTTTTCCCAAGTTAGGGTGGTCTTGTGACCACCCTGGACTTTATGTAGAACCACCCCTAAGAATAGGATATGAGATATGGGTTAGAGTTTTGAGAACTAAATTTTGGGTGATGCTAAAACAAAGCGTAGCTAAATCTCCTTTCTTAAATTCCAACAATAAATTGCCTTGCCCATAACTCATGCTTATATATATTAGGAGTTAGCTTAACATAGAAAGTATGAATAATTAGTGTTAGTTTTGGAATTCAGGTAATATATATAACTTGGATTAAATATATATTAGAGTTAGCTTAATATATATAAATTTGATTGTCCAAATGGTGTTGTATGGTCTATAGGTCTAAAACCAAAAAAATCATTCTCTCGAAACAGATGATGTGGTATTTTTCTTGCAATGAGTTTAGGGAGGGATGAAGTAGGCATTTGATTTCATCCGAGAATGAATGAATTTGATTTGAGAGAAGAAAGAGGGCCTTGGTCTTCAAAGGAGAAGTCTAGTTGAGAATAAATTTTGATTTGGAAGAAGGGCTAATCAATGTCATGTTTGGTTTTAAACCCATGGTATGGACCATACTATCAGGTGGTTTATCTGAGAGCATCATACTTTGAGAACACCTAATAATTAGGTTCATACGACAACATTTAGATTTTTTTTCTAAAAGAAAATTTGGTTTTGAAACAGTATCGTTTAAAAGCCTTAACTGTGATTAATAATGTATTTATAAAAAAGGATTAGAATGACTTGTTTTAATAAAATAAGGGACTAAATTGATAATAAATAAACTTTAAGAAATCTTACTTTAAAAAAAAAAAAAAAATCTTGTTATTTTTTCTTTTCCCTTTCTTTTCATTTTTTTTTAACAGAAGATATACCATAGATTTTCATTAATAACACCACATTACATTCAAAAAATAATAATAGTAATAATACCTAAAATTTATGGTTTAATTGGAAACATTAAATTTTTTTTTTTTTTTTTGAGAAGGAATAACTTGGATTTTCATTAAAAAAATTAGCTGAAATTAGCTTCAAGTTCAGGTAAAAGGTGTAGAAGAACATCCTCCATCCACACTGAAAAACCTCGAACATGATTAGCATGTTTCGCTAAATTGTGAGCAACAGAATTACCAAGTCTACGAAAGTGAGAGAAGGAAATGCAGCAACTAGTGGGGGAATGGGCAGAATAATCATGGGTAAGAGGAGTATTTGGTTAGTTAGACAACGCGTGAAACTATAAAGGAAACTAGGCATCTCGAGTTTTAGAAAATCGAGATCCATTTACATAAATCTCGAGTTTTAGAAACTCGAGTTCCATGCAAAAAAAATTATAGTTTTATTGCCCCTATAGTGGCGTTTTTAAGTCTTATAGTGACGTTTTAAAGCCCTATAGCGGCATTTTTCTGCAAAAATTTTTCATAACTGCTCAATACCAGGTTCAGTGAGCCCTATCGTGGCGTTTTTATGCCCTATACTGACGTTTTAAAGCCCTATAGTGACGTTTTTCTGCTAAATTTTTTTTATAACTCCATTTTTAACTCCTATAGTGACGTTTTTAAGCCCTATAGGGGTGTTTTTTGAACTCAAGTTTTTAAAACTTGATTTTCACTTGGATTTTTTTTACAAATCGAACCTCAAAAACTTGATTTTTATCTTGGAACTCGAGTTTTAGACACTCGAGATGCTAGTTTTCAAAATTCTTTTGCAACGTGACAACTAACTAAATTTTTTAATATTTATTATTATTTAGAAAAAAAATTCGCAACTAGTCTCTGTTTTTTGTTTGGCCGAGTCTAGAATGTGGCCAAAAGGGGAGAGTGTCGCTTCATCGCTCTTGAGGCTCTATATCACTACCTCTGAGTCTCCTTCAAAGATAAAGGATGAGAAGCCAAGTTCAAGTCCAAAGGAAACGGCTCCTGCCGCTGCCAAGGCTTCGACGATATCCGATATGTGTGGGAGAGTAACCTGCTAAGATAGGGATGCTAGGACCTGTCCAGATGAGTTTTGAATCACATCACCTAGACCTACCTTCCTGATGTCCTTGAACGTTGTGCCGTCGAAATTATCCTTTAGAGAAGCTTCAGGTGGTGGCTTCCATCTGACTCGAGGACGAGCACTAGTGGTACCTAAGCTGATTGTACCATGTTAGCGTTGTGGAAGTCCTGAAGGGTTTGCTTGGCGTTTCGGACCACTTGGGTGATAGGGTAGTCCTTGTTTAGAGTTCTGATCTAATTCCCTCTATGCCACACTATCCATAGGATGGTTGTCATCAAGTTCAAGTTATTCTTCTTTTCATGTGCATGGATGATGAGGTCTGTATCTGATGAAAAACACTGATTCTGATGAGACTTCAACTCCAGAAATGAATCCCAAACCGCTGAGATCTCTGAGCATTCCCATAGAGCATGCAATGCACTCTCAGTTTGCAACTTGCAGTGGTCACAACTGTCATCTTGGATGATTTTTTGTCTCTCTAATTTTTTCTTGATAGGGAGTGCTTCTTTACAAGACCGCCATAGGAAGTTCTTCACTTTGTTTGGGGCATTTAAACCCCATATAAGTTTCCAAACTCCTCCACCATGGTTCTGATTTACAAAAGTTTGCTGAACAAAATTTTCTTTGGTGAGAAAATGATATCCAGACTTTACTGTGTACATACCTGAAGGTGTAAATGGCCAAACAAGCTTGTCCTCCACGTGGTTGTTGCATAAGGGGATACTTGATATTATTTCTACCTCTTGAGTGCTGAACAGACCTTGTAGCAGAGCCAAATCCCATTGCTTTGAAGTTGGATAGATGAGGTCACACACACGAATATCTTCAAAGCCAGCAACAGGAGAGGATAATATATGTAGCTGTTCTAGGGACGGTAGCCATGCATCATTCCAAACTCCGATTGATTCTCCACACCCCACTCTCCACCTTACTCCTCTCATGAGTACATCACGACCCCTTAAAATGATGTGCCAAGCATAGGAGCATGAATTTGAGTCCGAAGCCTCCATGATGGAGCAACGTGGAAAAAACTTTGATTTGAAAACTCAATAAAACAGAGAGTTTTTATTATGCAATAACCTTCATGCTTGTTTTGCTAATAATGCATTATTGAAAAGGGCTAGGTCTTTAAATCCCATACCTCCATCGGATTTTGGTTGACAAAGTGTTTCCTATTTCTCTAATGTATTTTCCTTCGCTCTCCATCTTGTCTCCACCAAAACTTTCTAATAAGACTTTCAATTTCTTTGCACAATCCCATCGGAAGTTTGAAGTAGTTCATAGTATATGTAGGAATAGCTTGAAAAACTTTAATTTCTTCACTCCAAGCAAAATGATGTAATAACATTAACGCAAACCATGCAGGATATAACTCTATTTGTTGCATCCAAGGGAGCATTATAAAAATCATCTAGCGTTTAAAATGTAAGAAAAACTGGTAGACCATTGAAACAAGATGAACGAGCAACACTAAATCAAAATGCAGGGGGAAGAAATGTAACAAGTAATTATAAACAGGAACCATCAGAATGAGACCTATTGAAAAAGCAAGATTGAGAAGCAAAAACAATGAATAGAAAACCCCTCTCCATCCCATTGAGTAGAACTATATTAAAAATTCCACATGTAAAAAAAGAAAACCCAAAGATTAAATATCCTCTCCATTTGCTAATAAAGAGAGCACAATTCATGGATGAGACATGATTTTCACAAATTCAAAATTGCAACTATCCTATATCAACAATTCATCAAACAATAAAATATGAGAAAATAAAGACTCTAAATAAATCCTTAAATAGTCTCATGATTATTGAGTTTACAACAATAAAAAAGCACAACAAAGCAAATTTTATAACATAGTTCTCTAGTACATGTAATATGGTCCTCTATATTATTTGGGTTTTTGTCATTAGAGGGATTCAATAAATGTACATCACAAACTTACTGCTCTTACCTCTTGATTTCAATTAATTACTAAGTACTTCGTGGGCAATACTCTTTACTCTTATTATAGGTTAAATTTGTTATGAAGTTTACGAGGGAGTATTTCTTTTCGACAATTAAAAAAATTTCCGTTGAATTCCCGGATCTCAGTTTCTTTGATAATTATGTGCGGAAGAAAGCTGATCATGCATATTAAAAATTTTGACATTTATCTCAGTGGAGTTGAATCTGATCAGAATTGTGCACAAAAGGAAGCAAAAGCACTATGGACTTGCTGCGTCTCCAAATGACAGTGATAAGGAAGAATCATGACAAGTACCCTGAGCTCGAGCCGTCAGCCTTCTGCTCAGGCTGACGGGCCAGTCACGACGGACGTTGAGGACTCTAGTAAGCTGACGGAAAGAGACACGCTGACAAGGAAACTTAAGAAAAGCTTAAGAGCCAATTATATTCAAAAAGGCTGACGGCCCTTTATCAAGGTAGGGGACAAAGACAAGCCGACGGGTAGGAGGCTGACGGTCCCAATAAAACTTTTACTTGGCCACCACGCTTAATGATAGATTCCTATAAGGAAAGGACTCCGCAATCTGCGCTCATAAGGATTCCTATATGGAAAAGACTTTTGCTCCAAGGAAGAAAAGTCAACCCCCTACTACTATAAAAGCCCCAATACCCTCACAAATCGAGGTACGCATAATTAACCCCTCTCTAGCACTCTAGAGTTGAAAGAAGTTCTAACTTGACCTTCGGAGGGTATTTGGCCGGCACCACACCGGTGCTCTCTGTTAGGTCCTCTTTTCTTTGTGCAGGTATCGTTTCAAGGGTACGAGCATCGTGCAACTCACTGTTGATATTTTCGGCATCATCAGTTGGCGCCGTCTGTGGGAACGATCGACATCGTAATTAAGCCATACTATCATTTCCTGGACTAAAGGGTTGCATGGTACTCACTCGCTCAATGGCGACTACTAATGACGCACAAGGAGAGGAACAACCCACGACTGCCCTCGAGAGACAAGTTCGGACCCTCAGTGCCGCCGTGGAGCGTCTCACCAAACAGAACCTCGACTTGGAGGAACAGCTGCGCCAGAAGAATGCAGCACTAAATGACCGACCAGAAGATCAGGAAGGAACTAGCACTCCAAACAGGAATCAGGAGAGACCTGAGGGCAGCTACGCCCCAAGTAGGCCGGAGAGACAGCACGTGAACATGCCATCCCTCACGGATGCGACTCCACCACATATTGCCGCCGAGATGCAGGCAAGGGAACAGATGGAGGTCATGATGAACGCCCTCAAGGGGCGAGTCTCCAGTGATCTTGACGATCTGGTCAATCGTACCGATTCGCCCTTCACTGTGGCCGTAAACTCCTTCCCCCTGCCCCACAAGTTCTGCATGCCAAATATAGATAGCTATGACAGGGTGAAGGATCCTCTGGATCACCTGGAAACTTTCAAAACCCTGATGCATCTTCAGGGGGTAGCAGATGAGATTATGTGCAGGGCCTTCCCCACAACACTCAAAGGCCCCGCAAGGATATGGTTCAGCCAGTTGACGCCCAACTCTATCAGCACCTTCAAGGAGCTAAGCGCCCAATTCACTACACACTTCATTGGGGGACATAGGTATAAGAAGTCCACGGCATGCCTGATGAGTATCAAGCAGAGAGAAGACGAGACGTTACGATCTTACATAACACGCTTTAATAAGGAAGCGCTATCGGTTGACGAAGCCGACGAAAAAATACTTGTAGCGGCCTTCACAAATGGGTTGCGGAAGGGCAAGTTTTTGTTCTCCCAATACAAAAACGACCCGAAGACCATGTCGGAAGTACTCTACAGGGCTACTAAGTATATGAATGCTGAGGACGCGTTGCAGGCCCGAGAAGAGAAGCCGAGGAAAAGGGAAAGGCAGGAAGATGCACGACCAGACCAAGGGAGAAAGAGGCCCAGAACGGGAGACCGAAGAGACGAAAGGCGTTCTAAACCTCCGGGAGGGAGATTCACAAGCTTCACCCCACTGACTGCCCCAATAGATCAAGTCCTAATGCAAATTAAGGACGAAGGGGCTCTGACCTTCCCCGGAAAGCTGAAGGGGGATCCTAATAGGCGTTCCAGAGACAAGTACTGCCGCTTTCATCGAGATCACGGCCATGACACGGCCGACTGTTACGACTTGAAGCAGCAAATCGAGGCCCTTATAAGGCAAGGGAAACTGCAGAAATTCGTAAGCAAGGAAAGAGCGGATCCAGCACCTCCGGAGCACCCTCCCCGACGAGACAATGACCGTCCAAGACCTCCCGTTGGTGACATACGAATGATTGTAGGAGGGATGGCTACTAGGCCATCCAAAAGGGCTCGAAAGACGTACCTTCGGATGGTCCAAAACGTCCAGTTGACGGGTCCAGTGCAAAATGTAGCTCGAAGGGAAAGCCCCGTTATCGAGTTCTCGGAAGAAGACGCGCAACGCCTTCACCACCCGCACAACGTCGCGCTTGTCGTCAGCCTACAGGTTGGGGACTACAACTTGCATCGGGTGTTGGTCGACAATGGCAGCTCGGCAGACATCTTGTACTACCCAGCATACCAGCAGATGAAAATCAGCAGGGAACAACTGGTTCCAACGAACGCCCCACTTGTCGGTTTTGGAGGGGCAAAGGTGTTCCCGCTGGGCGCAGTCACGTTGGCTGTGACAGCAGGCGACTACCCCCAGCAAATCACAAAGGACGTAACGTTCATCGTGGTTGACCATTCATCCGCCTATAATGCTATCCTAGGGCGACCCACCCTCAATGCATAAAGGGCGGCGACTTCAACTTATCATTTAATGATCAAGTTCCCAACGGAATACGGAGTCGGAGAACTACGTGGAAATCAGATTGCCGCACGCGAATGCTACGTAGCCATAATGGAAATGGATGACCACCTCCAAACCATGAGCATAGAAGAGCACCGGAGCGCGACGGAGCCAGTGGAGAAGCTTGAAGAGATACCCCTGGATGACTCTATGCCTAGTCAGACAACAAGGATTGGAACCCTTGCAAGTCCCGCAATCCGACAAACACTTACAGCATTCCTCAAAGAAAATCAGGACGTATTCGCCTGGAGTCACGAGGACATGCCAGGAATAGACCCTTCCGTCATGGTGCATAGGCTGAATGTATCACCATCCTTTCCGCCCATCCGGCAGAAGAAGCGGGTCTTCGCCCCAGAACGGGATCAAGCCATAGCCGAAGAAGTCCGCAAGCTGCGAGAGGCAAATTTCATTAGAGAAGTCTACTACCCTGACTGGCTAGCGAACGTAGTGATGGTCAAGAAAGCCTTTGGGAAATGGAGGATGTGTGTAGACTTCACCGATGTAAACAAGGCATGCCCCAAAGACAGCTACCCTCTCTCGAGAGTTGACACTCTAGTAGACTCTACTGCACAGCACCAGCTGTTAAGCTTCATGGACGCTTTCTCCGGCTACAACCAAATCAAGATGTACAATGATGATCAAGAAAAAAACTTCCTTCGTAACCAGCCAAGGCCTATTCTGCTACAAGGTAATGCCGTTCGGTCTGAAAAATGCGGGCGCAACATATCAAAGGCTTATGAACAAGATGTTCGCACGACAGATCGGAAGAAACGTCCAGGTATATGTAGATGATATGCTGGTTAAAAGTCGAAAGGAAGAAGATCATTTAGAAGACCTCAGGGAAACGTTTGACACCCTTCACTCTTACAACATGAAGCTTAATCCAGGGAAGTGCGCCTTTGGGGTGACGGCAGGAAAATTCTTAGGATTCATGGTTTCCCAGAGAGGCATCGAGGCCAATCCAGATAAGATCCAAGCTATAATGGAGATGGCACTACCAAGGAATGTGAAGGAAGTACAGAGCCTCAACGGCAAGATAGCAGCGCTAAACAGGTTCGTCTCCAGGGCAACAGACAAATGCTTACCCTTCTTTCGCACACTAAAAAGGTCTTTCAAGTGGACCACTGAATGCCAACAAGCGTTTGAGGAGTTAAGGGCTTACCTCTCTTCCCTACCACTGCTGAGTCCCTCGCAACCAGGAGAAGAACTCTTCCTATATCTCGCTGTCTCCCCAGCCGCCGTCAGTGCCGCATTGATTAGAGAAGAAGAAAAGGTGTAGAAACCTGTGTATTACACTAGCCGGGCGCTACGAGGAGCTGAAGAAAGATATCCACCCATGGAAAAACTCGCTTTCGCTCTGGTTACGGTAGCACGCAAACTGAAGCCGTACTTTCAAGCCCACACAATTATTGTCTTAACTGACAAGCCTTTGCGACGGGCAATGAGCAACCCAGAAGCTGCCGGGCGCTTGGCACTTTGGGCCATAGAATTAAGCGAATTTGACATCCAATATCGCCTGCGGACTGCTGTTAAGAGGCAGGTCGTTGCAGATTTCATAGCAGAATTCACGAATGGTGAGGACAGGGGGGCAGAAGAATCCCCGCAATGGAGCATACATGTAGACGGATCCTCCAACAGGCAGGCAAGCGGAGCCGGCGTCGTACTACAGTCACCCGAAGGAGATACAGTAGAGTGTATGGTCCACCTTGAATTCCCTACCACCAATAACGAGGCGGAGTACGAAGCTTTGATAGCGGGGCTTGACCTCGTAAAAGCAGCGGGAGCCGAAAAAGTGATCGTTTACTGTGACTCTCAAGTCATAGTCAACCAGATAAGTGGGGAGTATGAATGCAAAGGTGAAAGAATGAAGAAGTATCTGGACCAAGCAAGAAGGAGGATGAACGAGCTGAAGGTCAAAATTATACAGATCCCTCGGGGAGAAAACGAACAAGCCGACCGCTTGGCCAAAGCCGCCTCAGCTGTACACATGGCCACCATTGGTAATACACTCTCCTTCACGTAGCTCTCTCCACTTATAAATGCTGTTGACGTACAGGAGCTCAATCCCCAAAATGATTGGACCACGTCGTTAACCTCTTTCCTGAAGAACGTCGTGTTGCCAAATGATAAGGAGGCAGCAAGAAAACTGAAGGTTCAAGCAGCAAGGTTCGTGCTGATAAGAGATGTTTTGTATAAGAGAGGTTTCTCCCGCCCCTACCTACGATGCCTAGGTCCTGAAGAAGCAGATTACGTCATGAGAGAGGTGCACGAAGGAATCTGCGAAAACCACTCAGGATCAAGATCGCTAGTGCACAAGCTAGTACGAACTGGGTACTTTTGGCCAACAATGCAGAAGGATGCCAAGGCTTATGTGAAGGCCTGCGACAAATGCCAAAGATTCAGCAACGTCGTCAGACAACCACCTGAAGAACTCACCCCGATGACGGCACCGTGGCCATTCGCTCAGTAGGGGTTGGACATCATGGGGCCGTTCCCTACGGCAATGCGGCAACTGAAGTTTCTAATTGTCGGCATTAACTACTTTACGAAGTGGGTGGAAGCTGAAGCCTTGGCCACCATTACAGAAAAAAAACGTACGGAGCTTCGTTTGGCGATGCATCATATGCAGGTTTGGCATTCCAAGGATCTTAGTCTCGAACAACAGGAAG
Organism: Quercus suber; assembly: GCF_002906115.3. Classification (NCBI taxonomy): domain Eukaryota; kingdom Viridiplantae; phylum Streptophyta; class Magnoliopsida; order Fagales; family Fagaceae; genus Quercus; species Quercus suber. The sequence goes on from NW_027069733.1 coordinate 672,075, forward strand.
CAATTCGACAACAACTCCTTCAGGGACTTCTGCTCGCAGCTAAGGGTACGGAACCACTACTCCTCCCCCGCCCACCCCCAAGCCAATGGATAGGTCGAAGTTACAAACCGATCCTTGCTAAAAATTATCAAGACCCGGCTTGAGGGGGCAAAGGGCATATGGGCTAAAGAGTTGCCGAGCATACTATGGGCCTACAGGACAACAGCAAGGACACCAACAGGAGAGACACCATTCCGACTAACGTACGGGAACGAAGTAGTCATCCCAGCTGAAGTCGGCCTTACAAGCTACTGTTTGTTAAATTTGGTTTTGTATCTCATACAAAACACATAGCGGAAGCAACAAACAAAGATCTATTTCATTCATGATTGATAACTTGCACTATATAAATTCTAGAATTTAAGAACAAAATAGCGTACCTTGGTGTGGAGAAATTCAAAACAAAATATTATAAGTACTTGGGAACGCTTTTAATCTTCACTCCAATTCCACTTTACGCCCAAGAAGTGTGGTCTCTCAATCAATTTTCAAGGGAGAATAATTGAGTGGTTTCACTCGTACATACACACTACTTCACAATGGTGTCTCACTTTTTCTCTAATCTCTAATAAAAATTCTGTATGTCTCTCCCTTTATATATAACCGATTATCTAATTGGGCCAGCCTCTTAGGCCTTTCCAATTGGGCTTTAATGTGTGGCTTGGAGTGGGACAAAAAGAACCAATAAGACACTAGCTCCAATGGGCCTTAGGCTTTTCTGTCAACTCTTGACAAGTCCAAAGTTACCATTAATTATATTTAATACCACTATATAAATATAATTGCACTCTAGGCCTTATTAATAAATTATATCCCAAAACTTTATTATACATGCAACCCCTTCATAAAATATTCGTAGTAATTCAAAGTCATAAATATAGACTGTCACTTTGAAGATTACTACATCTTAATCCTTGAGTACCCGGTTTAATCCTTTTAAGTTATTCATTATATATTTATGAAATCCAATTTCATAAATATATACTTTAGTAATTTCTTACCAAAGTGGTTAGGCCTAACTCTCTGAATAACTAAACCCATTAAACTTATCTCAAGGGAATATTTTAAATCTCTATTAAGAGACTATGAATTCCATCTTGAGAATATATGTTCCATCAATACGAAATGTGGCTGCTCAACATATTGAGGTTTTGACCGTTACTTTAGATCTCACTCCTGATATATCAAAGCAACCTACACTTCATGATTAGGTTCATTATTCTCTCAGGATTAAGAGTTCATGCAAATATAAGTTGTGAGATTTATTATTCAATTGACAGTCGTTAGGAGAATAATAAATCTCACAGCGGTCCCGTTCAATATGTCTTAACTCTTAAAACATATTAACACATCAACTAGAAGTCTCCACTTCCATGATCAATACAAATCATCTTAGTTGATATGTTATAGTCTTCGCAAATAAAATGCCTAATTTCATCACCGACTATGAACTAAAATTCTGAGTTTACAAAGAACTTGTGACTTATATCTTCTGTGACTAAATCACATAAATCACATACAATGCATCTCATAGATTAAATGATAATGTCCGAATATTCATGTTACTATTATTTTAGGTAATAATAAAACAACTTTATTAATTACAATATCAAGTCATACATTATGTCATACATAATGTCATACATAATATCATACATAGCCTCATACAATAGGATTTAAGGGCACTAGTCCCAACACCTAACACCTTCCTACCTTGTAACATAGCCTCTGAACTTAGATCAAGGGTTAGTAGATCAAATGCTTATCCTTGTAATTTTTAATTTCTAGATTGTAACGAGGAAACAAAGCCATGTACTTTATCTTAGATTGTATCTAGGACCAAAACCATGTAATTTCCTATATTCAATGTAAATTCAATTTCAAATTAATAAAATGAGTAATTTTTCAATTATGATTTTCTTATTTTTCCAATAATTAAATAAATGGCGACTCCATTGTAAAACCCTTAATCTAAAGGGAAAAATATAACTAGTCGAACCTCCATTTTAAGAGGCAATAACACGACTCCACCCATTCACGTAAGTTTGGCCCAACATAACATTCATTAAAACGGGCCGGGGGCACGGTCTCTCACAACAGCGGACGCATGAGCAGCAGGCAGATTTTGGACACATATGGAAGGAAGGCATGTGTAAGGCCCAGACATCACCAACCTGTACCCAGCCAATATAGGACATGGTGAGGTCATGGATCAAAGGTAAGAGGGTATGGTTTGGCTGTGGGGAAGAGGAAAACCTATTCTGGGGTTCCTACTTAAGCTCTTTTGGGGGATACGTCCTGCTGGGATGACATACCTCCCAAAAGAAGCAAAGTTGAGTTGGAACCACTAAGTGCATACCATGAAGGAGAGAGAGAGAGAGAGAGAGAGAGAGAGAGCATCCATTCCATGACAAAAAGAGGTGCCACAGCAAACTAACAAACAAAATAGTTTTCTTTGTCTGGTAATAGGGAGTGGCACGTAGACAGACCAATAGTGGTCAGCAAGTACACCCAAACCAGATAAAGGTGGTTAAGGGCTAAAATAGTAAAATCCGGTCACGGTAAGCACTATAAAGAAAGGCCCTTGCCGTGTAGAGGAACAACAAGAAAAGGGGAAGGGACAACGACACACAAAATCACGGTAACAAGAATCACCAAGAAAAAAACCAAGAAATAGAAAACAAGGGTAGAGGAAAGAAAGAAAAGGGAAGAGAAAAAAAATCAAAGAAAGGAAAAACGGAGAGTTAGGTCAGCAGGCATGCACCAATAGGTTGACCCCCTCTCTCCTTTTCAAAGTCCTGCTCTCTGCCACAAGCAAAAGGATTCTCTTAGGCATCAACCATTCAGGTCCGCTTCCCTCAAAGTGATTAATTTCCGTGGCAGGATTTCCCCAGGAGGTTATTCACGTTGAGAATAAGCATTCTTCTCTCTCTGGTCTTGCTCCTACGGATCAGATTTAATTTGATTTTCTTTCTCTTCCGACTAACCCATATATTACCACTTTTTCCCTTTGCTTTCTTTGTAAAAATGAATGTTATTATTGTGATTATCTTTCTTGAATAGGATTATTTGGTCATTCTTGATTAAATAGCCGAAGTACTCTTTTTGCTATTATTATTATTATTTTTGTTGTTATTATTATTATTATTATGCTTGCCACGACTCATCTAAAAAAAGCTCTACCTGTCATAAGCGTGTCCCTGGCAAACGAGACATAATTTTGCGCACAAACCAAACCAAGTTGAGTTGCATTTGGGCCGACCTCAACTCTCTTACTCATAACATTTGGGCTTAACACCGCAGGAGGTAGCCCAGCCCAGCATAACAAAAACAGGCCCACTACATTAAATTGGCGACTCCACTAGGGAGTTGAGAAGCAAATAGGGATGAAAGCCCTCACAAACAAATGCCTCCAAAGTCCAGAACAACGCAAAACATGAGTGTTGTGCCCTCACAAGCAGAGTCCAGGCCAACAATGCCCCACCAACAGCAGTCTAACCAGGCAGAAGATGCCAACGAAATGGGGGCTGAACCCCAACCATAGCTAAGAATTCCTACTGACAATGCCAACATCTTCATTAAAGTCTTGCAGTCTTTATAACACTCATAGCAGCAAATGATGGAAGAAATCCATCAGCTAAAAGCAGATAAAAAAAAAAAAAAAGGATGAATGTGAGGTCCTCATCAAGATCCCCGGCGATCTCACAGTTGTCCGTCTCCGCCAGGGCAATGACGTCGTTGCCGTCCTCGCCCGTGTCGCCGATGAGATCCAGTGGCCTCTGGTGAAAGACGAAGCTGCTGTCAAGCTTGACCACTCGCGTGGGGTCATGGTGCTGTGGGTGGACCTGGGTCCGTGGGTCTTGGGATTGAGATCCATGGAGTGGTTGATTTGAGTGTAATTTTTCTGGGTTTGAGAAGTCTGGATTTGAAATTGGGGTTTCAAATATATGTCTGGGTTTGAATCCATTTGTTCTTAAGTTCCTGGGATTGTATATATGCTTGATTTGAATTCGTTTGTTCTTAAGTTCCTGGGTTTGAATTCATTTATTCTTAAGTTCTTGGGATCAAATGTTGTGCTATATTTTGGGGTTGTATTTTGATAGATTTATGTTTGATGGTATTGCTTGATTTGATATGTATTAGTTTTCTAGACGCATGTTCTTCATGTTTGTGTGTTCTTCGTGTTTGTGAATGGTGAGAAATTTATACCATATTTTAATCCTTTTTTTCTTTCGTTTTTTTTGTTTTTGTTGTTTGGGAGGAAAGAGATATAAAATGGGCGTAAAAAGACTTATTTACCCTTCTTTTTTAACAGAGGTGGGTTACGGCACACTCACGGTGAGAACCTTAGGTGGGCAAAGTGTCAAAATTCAAACCACGGGTAGGCACATAGAATTAGAGGCAAACCACAGGTGGGTAAATTGTAATTATCCCAAAAAGCAATTATCATTCAAGAATAAAATATCTACAAAATTAAAGATTAAACAACTACAGGAATTCAAATTAGTATATCTATATATCTATATAATAACTAATAGCCGAAACATTTGACTTTTTGTTGACCGCGCCTCATTGTACCACGTGGCTACCTAAATTTATGCCATGTTTACAATTAAAAACACAAAAAAATATACCTTTTCGTTTGATACTTTTTTTTTTTTTTTTGAGAAGAAGTTTTCGTTTGATACTTAAACAAACTGTTTCAGTATTATTTTCTACTACCGTTGTTGTTTAGTTGCACCGTACCAGTTGGTAGTTATAAAACTAAAATGTTCACCATAAAAATAAAAATAAAAACTGCCTATTGCTAGAAAGAGACACAACGTTTTGTCTCTTCTTGGAGCAGTAATTATAAATAAAACATCAGTTCTTTATTATCTCTTTCTCATTCTACGCTCTTTTTTCCTCACTCTCTCCTTCTCTCCGAAATTTACCATTTGCAGCAGACTTCTCTTTTTTGTAGCACCAGCCAACAAAGCCAAAACAAGTTTAAAGGTTAGATACCTTTCCTCAAATGTATGGTAAATAAAAATGGGGTACAGATTAACGTAGTACAATAGTTTTTGTATGGTAACTAAGAACATATAACTATTTATTTACTTTTTGTTTTCTTCTTTTCGTTTTTCCGCTTTCTGTTTTTTTTTCCTGCTGCGAAAACAATTGTGTCTTTTCGGTGGTGCTTATTTAGTTTCTGTGGGTAACTACTTATTATTGTTTATATAGGTTGTTTATGTTGTGTTTTCTTCTTTCCATTTTTCCGTTTTCTGTTTTTTTTCCCCTCTGCGAGAATAAACTCAGCGAACATTGTGGACAAAAAACAGAGTGTCCTTGATGCTATTGCTATTGGTAATTCTTTTCTTCACAAACATTAGTTGGTCTTGCTTATTCTTGCATTAGTTGGTCTAACTCTTTCAAACCCACACCGTTTCAGTGGGTAACTACTTACAGCGAAGATTGTGGACAAAAAACAGAGTGCCCTTGATGCTACTGCTATTGGTAATCCTTTTCTTCATACAACTGGAATCTTGCTCCCATCAGCCAAGGGAAGAAACATATCCCCTTCATTCAGCTTTCTGATCTCCTGAAACCCCTGCAAGGATTTGCAGATATGATTAGTACAACCTGAATCCACACACCAAGAATCCGTGGGATTCTGTACCAAACATGTTTCAAGAAGGAATGTACTTTTCATACCTCTATTTTTGGCAGCCTTAAATATTGGACAATTCCTCTTCCAATGTCCTTTCTCACCACAATGGAAACACTTTCCTTTGGTTTTCTTTCCTTTGTTGGCAACTCCTAAGGCAACTTGTTTACCATCTTTCTTAGTGAAGTTCTTCTTCTTCTTCTTCTTACCCTTGCCTTTTGACTTAGGTTGAGAAGTAGAAGCTTCACCAACATTGGCTTCAACACTAGAAGTACCAAGGATGCCTTCCGCCGCTACCAACTCATTCATCAATTCAGACAATGTATAAATATTTTTGTTCATATTATAGTTAAGTCTGAATTCCTTGAATGATTCTGGTAGTGACTGGAGTATCATATCCACTTAGGATTCTCCATCAATATCGGCACCTAAAACTTCTAATGTATTCAGATTAGAGATCATCCTAAGACAATACTGCCTCACTGAAGTACCTTCAGCCATTTTGGTATTATAAATCTGCCTCATAGTTTCTTGCGTTGCAGAACGGCCTTGCTCACCAAACATCTCCTTCAGACTGAGCATAATGTCCGAAGCTAGTTCTACATCCTGCATTTGATGTTGCAGAACATTTGAAATAGATGCTAGGATATAGCACTTAGCCATCTCATTAGATTTCTGCCAACGATCATATCGCTGTTTTTCCTCAAGAGGAGCATCTAATGATGGAAAGCTAGGACATGGTTGAGTAAGCACATATTTGTGCTCTTCAGCAATAAGAACAATGTCCAAGTTTCTTTTCCAGTCAACATAGTTGGATCCAATCAGTTTGTTTTGATTAAGTATAGCAACAAGTGGGCTAAATGATGCCATGATTTTAAATCTGAAAATAACAAACATGAATATAATAAGTAAACTAGACACTATAATTTAGCATATAATCATATAATATGGAACCTTATAAAACCATAAAATAATATATGCAACGACAAACCAATCCATGTCTATAATTCCTTGGTAGCAAGTTTATTATAAACACATTAATTGATTGAGAACTATTCTCATTATTAGTGCTATCATGATAACTCTTATCATACACTAATAATATGCCGTATTAGCTTTAGCCTCTAAGTAATAATGACATAGCTCCTTTGGGAGGTTAACATTACACTTAGTCTAGTGTACACCATTATCTAGAATCATGTGTAACCACATTTCATCTCCCTTATAATGTTTAAACTTGTAGTACCATGGAACAAAACACCCTCCTTTGGGATCGCGAGGCATATATGCCAAGACAAGGTGCTTGTCCACACTACTTTAAACAAGTTAGTTCAATTTGTAGTACTATGAAGTAAACACCCTCCTTTGGGATCGCAAGCATATATGCCAAGACGAGGTGCTTACCTACACTACTATGAACCGATAACGGAGGCCGTGAGATCCAACCCTTGTATCTCTCTCCCACTAGATATTTTAAACTAAAGGTTTTTAAGATCAAAAACCATAATAATGCTAGAAACCCTTGAAAACATAATCCTAATCTCATTAGGAATAAATTTCATTAAATGAATAATTTAATCCTAGCATTAATATGATAGCATATATATATATCCGTGCATCTCCAAATAAATTACAACTTATGAACACACATCAATATATGGATCCAAGACATCCAAAGCATATAAAAATTTGAATGCATATGAAACCATATAAATATATATAATGTAATATAAACCCATATTACATTATAAACCCATATTACATTATATATAATATAATATATGGATTATTACTTGTAATATATGATTATTACATTACATATAATATACGGATTGTTAGAATCCTTTATAAACAATTTGCATGCCATCAAGGATTTCCACTCCAAGCCAATCTAGGAAGTTAGGCTTTGAATCCAAATATCACTTCCCTAAAGATAACTAACACATGCAAAGCAATTGAATGCTTGAATAGCCAAGCGGTGCAATTACTAGGTTCGTGCATATGACAGTTATTGCCTTGAAAATGATATAAGGCAATGAAAGTGTTATCCCGTAACAGTGCCTTGGTCCAAAACGTTAAGTTTTAAACTTCTATCTTGACGGTTACATAACAACATCATCTAGAAGTCTATGGCCAAGAGAAATTCTTTTGAAGATGGAAATCCATATTAATAGAAATTCTCTTCACATCAACGCAAAGTCAATCACTTTCTCTTGAAACAAATTATGAAATCAAAAAAACTAAACGTGGTTATATAGAACAATCACAACAGATTCAAGAATCCCATAACACTAAGAAAATGATTTTCTTTGATTCTAAAACTCAATCACATGCTATACAATCATGATATGAAACCTGGCTCTGATACCAATTGTTTGTTAAATTTGGTTTTGTATCTCATACAAAACACATAGCGGAAGCAACAAACAAAGATCTATTTCATTCATGATTGATAACTTGCACTATATAAATTCTCAAATTTAAGAACAAAATAGCGTACCTTGGTGTGGAGAAATTCAAAACAAAAGATTATAAGTACTTGGGAACGCTTTTAATCTTCACTCCAATTCCACTTTACGCCCAAGAAGTGTGGTCTCTCAATCAATTTTCAAGGGAGAATAATTGAGTGGTTTCACTCGTACATACACACCACTTCACAATGGTGTCTCACTTTTTCTCTAATCTCTAATAAAAATTCTGTATGCCTCTCCCTTTATATATAACTGATTATCTAATTGGGCCGGCCTATTGGGCCTTTCCAATTGGGCTTTAATGTGTGACTTGGAGTGGGACCAAAAGGACCAATAAGACACTAGCTCCAATGGGCCTTGGGCTTTTCTGTCAACTCTTGACAAGTCCAAAGTTAACATTAATTATATTTAATACCACTATATAAATATAATTGCACTCTAGGCCTTATTAATAAATTATATCCCAAAACTTTATTATACATGCAACCCCTTCATAAAATATTCGTAGTAATTCAAAGTCATAAATATAGACTGTCACTTTGAAGATTACTACATCTTAATTCTTGAGTATCCGGTTTAATCCTTTTAATTTATTCATTATATATTTATGAAATCCAATTTCATAAATATATACTTTAGTAATTTCTTACCAAAGTGGTTAGGCCTAACTCTCTGAATAACTAAACCCATTAAACTTATCTCAAAGGAATATTTTAAATCTCTGTTAAGAGACTATGAATTCCATCTTGAGAATATATGTTCCATCAACACGAAATGTGGCTGCCCAACATACTGAGGTTTTAACCGTTACTTTAGATCTCACTCCTGATATATCAAAGCAACCTACCCTTCATGATTAGGTTCATTATTCTCTCAGGATTAAGAGTTCATGCAAATATAAGTTGTGAGATTTATTATTCAATTGACAGTCGTTAGGAGAATAATAAATCTCACAGCGGTCCAGTTCAATATGTCTCAACTCTTAAAATATATTAACACATCAACTAGAAGTCTCCACTTCCATGATCAAGACAAATCATCTTAGTTGATATGTTATAGTCTTCGCAGATGAAATGCCCAATTTCACCACCGACTATGAACTAAAATTCTGAGTTTACAAAGAACTTGTGACTTATATCTTCTGTGACTAAATCACATAAATCACATACTATGCATCTCATGGACTATATGATAATGTCCAAATATTCTTGTTACCATTATTTCAGATAATAATAAAACAACTTTATTAATCACAACATTAAGTCATACATAATGTCATACATAGCATCATACAATAGGATTTAAGGGCATTAATCCTAACAGCTACAGGGTGCACAACCACGACGAAAAGAGGAATGATGAGGCCATACGTCTGCAACTTGATCTGGTGGACGAAGTCAGGATGGCAACAGAGCAACGGCTTGCACGGTACCAGGACCGCATGGCCAAGCATTACAACTCCCGGGTCAAACACAGAGACTTCCAGGTGGGAGACCTCGTTCTAAGAAAGGTTATGGGCGCAGCAAGGGACCCCACCCAAGGAAAGCTCGACCCAAATTGGGAAGGACCCTACCGAGTTACGACATGGCAAAGGAAGGGAACCTACCATCTAGAGACACTAGACGGACGGAAGTTACCACATCCATGGAATGCTGAACACTTACAGAAGTACTACCAGTAGGGGCGACGACACAAAAAGCAACAACTTTTTTGAGTGACGCCAAGACCTATCGATTACCTTTTCAAGTATTTGCTACAATAAGCCCAAAGGGCAGTTTTTCTTTTCCTACTTAAGTATTTGCTACAATAAGCCCGAAATGGGCAGATTTTGTTTTCAAATTACTTTTTATATAGATGCATGGCAATAAAAGGAATTTACTTAGAACTACTGAAGTTTCTACTTACAAATATGAGGTCATTAAAGATTGACAAATTGACCATCCACAAAGTGAACGGGATCAAAAAGCTGACGGTCTAAAAATGGCCTGATCCGCAAAGCGGACGAGTCAAGTAACCGGCGGTCTAAAAATGACCAAATCCACAAAATGGACGAACCAAAAAGCCGACGGTCTAAAAATGACCAAGCCACAAAACGGACGAACCAAAAAGCTGACGGTCTAAAAAATGACCGAGTCCGCAAAACGGACGAGCCAAATAACTGGCAATTTAAGAAATAAATCCATAAAATGGACGAAACAAAAAAACTGACGGTCTAAGAGACTGGTCAAATCCAGTCATCTCAGCTCTCAAGCTGACGGTCTAAGAGACTGGTCAAATCCAGTCATTTCAGCTTTCAAGCTGACGGTCTAAAAGACTGGTCAAGACCACAACCATCTCAGCTCTCAAGCTGACGGTCTAAGAGATTGGTCAAATCCAGTCATTTCAGCTCTCAAGCTGACGGTCTAAAAAACTGGTTAAAACCACAACCATCTCAGCTCTCAAGCTGACGGTCTAAAAGACTAAATATGGTTAAGACCACAATCATCTCAACACTCAATCTTACAATCAAAATTAAAGGACTGAGGAAGAAGTGATTAAACCAACGGTACAAAAAAAATAAGTCCACAAGATGGGCAAAACGACAAAATTGACGGTCTAAGTAAAGACTGACGGAGTTCGTGAGCCAATTACGTCAGCCATTAGACTAACGGTCTTAAAAAGGCTGAATCTATCAATCCACAAATAGACAAGTCTATAAGGCAGATAACCTTGTCACGAGGTAACAGGATTTTGTCAAAAATTTATACAATCATTAAAGCAAAAAACTGACGGATTTATTAAGCAAACGAAACCAACGGATTATAAAAACTGACGGTACACTAAACTAAAAGGCCCACAACCTGATTTCATGCTTTCAAATTGAAACACACGAGCTAAACAAACCAAGCAAAAGTAACTACATACCAATAATCAAAAGCGATGGCGTCATAAATAAATCAAAGCCCAAAAAGGCATTTAAAAAGCTGTCAAAGTATTACATATTGGGGGCCAAGGGGCACTTAATAAAATTGTTTGCTACATAAATTAAAAAGAAGAACAAATATGAACTACAAGAATAAAAACCGTCGCTTAAAAGAATTCTCTACACAGCAGAAGGGACCTCTCCATCAAGCAGCACCACAGGAGGCGTCTCGGCAGTTGTTGGAGGGTTCGCAGCAGGTTGGGCCAAGACAACTCCACTACCTCCATGTGGGGGGGAATCAACCAAGTCGTCAGCACCAGCAGTGACAGCATCAGTAGCAGGCGTCAGAGGCTGAGCGTCATCCAAGGTAATCCCAGATAGGTCCAGTTCAGGGAAAGCTGACGCGACCTGTTTGAGACAGTCATCGAATCCTGTGCCATAATAAGCGCCACAAGAATCGATGAAGGAGTCTGACGCTTTGAATTTCTCAACGGCATCAGCCCCTGCCGTCTCCAACTGACCACGAAGGGTCGTCAGCTCTCCCTCTAGCTCGCCCTGCTGACAGTTCGCCTCTTCCAATTTCTTCTTTACCTCTTTCAGCTCGAGGTTAAGTGTGCGCACCGCCTCCTTATACTGAGCCTGCTGGTCTCGCATATTAGAATTATACTTGCTAACACGAGTGACGACCCCCTCCTTGGCCACGCACCGGTCTTGCAACGCCTTCACACGAACCAAGGCCTAGAAAAATATACAACCGTCAGTTACCATAAAAGAAAGATTAAGAACGTCAGTCAAAAAGCTGACGGCTTACCCGTGAAAGATCGAACAAAGTTGACGACCCCAGTTCCTCCGTCCCCAGCTGAGCGCAAGGATCTATATCCGTCGGTCTTATGAAGGCTTCAATAGACTCGACAGCAAAGTCCTTATGCGTCAGCAGGCTGTGGGGTCCCTGCAAGACGAGACCAGAAAAGGTCATAACACCCTTCCCTGCTCCACGGCCCGACTTGGGGGGTGACGTCCCAGGAGTGACGGCTGGCTTTTTTGACGGACGAATGACTACCCCGTCAGTTTTCCTCTTTTGGGAACCCTTAATGACGGTTTGGGGGGCAGACGTGGACATCGCCTCCCCCTTCGCCTTCCTTTCCTCCCTCTGACAGGCAACAGCAGCCCTGATCTGTTCCTTAGCTGCATCCATTTCTGCGTCCATTTCACACATAAGGGAAGCTGACGACTAAAAGTACAAAGAGTGACGTAAACAAATAGGTCAAGGAACTTACGATGACGGGAAAACTCTTCCAATCTGCAAGCTTCAGGCGCCGGTTCGGGACCCCCGCAGTACGTGTAAATAGTGTCGAGGGTAATTAGGTCCCGGCACGATCGCTCTTCAATATGTGTCTCCAAAACCCGACGGATAAAATCTTCCTGCTCGTCGGTTATTGATGGACGAATAAAAGCTGAAAGAGAACAAATTGGCTACATTAGTACCATTTCAAAAATAAGTTGAAACAAGTAGCAAACTGACAAGGATAAAAGCTGACGGTTAAAACCTGACTCCCTAGCGAACCCCCAAGTATTGTCAAAACAACAAAGGGTATCGTTTCCCACTCTTCCTGACGGCATACACAGTCCGTCCCTTCCACAAAAAAGAACCTACTCTTCCAGGCTCTGTTGGAATCTGGCATCTCGGACACCAGCCTCAACTCCTTTTCCCTGACGGCAAAATGATACATCGCTTTTGAAGACGAAAGGTGCCGGGGTCTATAGCAGTAGAAAAATTCATCCAAGGAAAGCTGACGGTGGCCTCCACTTAGACGACCCCACAGTACCTCAGCACTAATAAAGATTCTCCACGAGTTTGGAGCAATCTGACTGACGGATATACCAAGGAAATCAGCCAGCTGACGGTGTAAAGTCGTCAGAGGCAGTCTCAGCCCGGCAGCAAACATGGCATCATACATGCCAACATCTGCAGTTCTTCCCGTATAACATTTCTCACCCTCCCTAGGCAGACGGATAGGAATATGGTCGGGGATTTGGAAACGAGTGCGTAATTCGTTAAAAATTTTAAGTGTCATCTTTGGAAGGAACTTATTCACAGCCCAGTCCTTGGGAAGGATGAAGGGACGACTGCCTCCAGGACTTGAAGTCCCTTCACAAGACTCCTCGTCACCTTCCTCCCCGTCACTATTTGCCTCTCCTATTCCAATTTCACCCTTCTCGCCTACTTCTTCCTCCTGGCCGTCGTTTCCCTGACTTCCTACTTCCTCAACGGGAATATGGGCTGACGTCTCCCTCTCTGACGACCAAGAGGAACTCTCAGACTCACTACTTGAGCCTGAACCAAACACCTCGTCGTAGCCCGCTCCTTCGCGGACCGACGACTGGTCACTCGACGCGATACTCGACATCTACCTACAAGTGACGGGTGTAAACTAAGCACCTAGGATGACGACCTCGCTTTAAAGAAAATAATTGAAAGTGTGCAAGAAAAGAAAGGAAACTTACAAGTTTTGCAAGAGTAACGGTTGAGGAAGTGACGACCGAAATGTTGGCAGTGCTGACGGAATATAAGCGACGGATGTGCTCTCCAGGAATCAGTGAAAGTAAAATAGTGAGACAAATTAAAATAGTACAACTCAAAAGGCATGTTCCAAAACCAAGTAGGGACGGTATCCGAAATTCCATTACTGGAGACATCAAGGAAGTTAACGTGCCTTTGAGTTTTTATCCAATTTGGAAAATTAGGACCCAGTGTGCAAGATGCCAAATATAAGGTTGTCAATTGGAATGGGGGAACCCAATCAATGCTGAATTTTGAAGTAAAATAGTTATGAGATAAGAGTAAATATTCCAACCTGGTGAAATTTGATAATAGGGCTTCAGAGATAACGCCTCCCAACAAATTAAAACGGAAATCCAAAACCTCTAGCTTATGTAGACTTCCAATACTTTCATCAAGAGTCCCACTTAATTTATTGTTATGAAGAAGTAACACTCTTAATGATGGAAATATTGCAAAATCAGGCACTGACCCCGTAATTTGATTAGAAGAGAGGTCGAGAGAAATAAGGTTGGTACTAGAGTTGAACAACCAAGGGAATATCAATGAAGTGATGCGAGGGTTGAATGATAGATCAAGGTCGGTAAGAGATTTAGAGGAATTGATATGCGAAAGAGAAGAGGGAGTGATAAAAGGAAGAGAACAATTACGTAGCCTCAACTCTGATAGCTTTGGGAGACGACTAACAACCCTCTGCCAATCATTCGTTACACTGAGATTCATAAAACTTAGGTCAAGATGTTCTATTGAAACAATATGAGAGAGCCATTCAAGACCTGAAATTTTCAAATTAATCGACCTGATATACAGAGATTGCAAATGTGAAAGGTTACCAATTTGAGATGAAATTGGCCCAATGAGATTGTCGTCTGCGAGATAAAGCTGGACCGCATGGCCTGTTTGGTAGCTGCACTGAACTCCTTCCCAACTGCAGCAATTTTTCTTTGCATCTTCACTCCCCCACGAAGACAGCATATTGTGGTCATCAATAAGACCTTTTTTTAACTCAAGGAGTGCTTGTCTCTCCCTCTCTATGCACCACATATTACCATCTCCAACCCCTGAAATGACTCTAGCAAGAGCTGGTTCTAAGTGTAGTAAAAGAGTGAAAATTGCATAGAGAAGCTTCAGGGACCTTCCACCCATGATCAACGTCATGGCCAATGATACAATCAATTAAAATAAATAGTATCAAGATGGGAGGAAGTACCACTAAATGAATCACTGACTTGCAGTACGTTTTAAAGACAGGGAGCGGAACTTAATTTTTCTTGAATGGGGTCAAAGGCCTCAGGGATGATTCCGGTTATATCGATGATATGGATGCAGAAGCGCTTGTCTAAGCTTATGTTAATAAGGTGGCTGAAGGCTGAAGCATGTAGTTCTCTTGGTAGGCTCTGTTATGTTTGGATTAGCTTACAACTTTTTATGGGATTCTCATGGTCTTTCAAATAGAAAGGTCGGCGTTTTCAATACTACGCGCTACCCATAATTTAAACTCAAATAAAGCAAATGAAAAAAAAAAAAAAAGTAATTTACTTTTCAAACAAATTACTAATGTGTTTTTTAGAAATAAATAGTACACATATAAGATAAAATGAAAAGGGTTCTAACACAAAAATACACTACAAACTTCAATAAAAAACCATGATAACTTTGAAGTTTGAAAAGTTGTTAAAATTGTGTTAATTGAGTTTTCAAATAAAGAATATTTTATAAGGACATTTCAAAATAGAATAGTACAAGTTCTTGTGGGGTGGGGGATAAAGGACTTCTAAGTCTCTAGCTATGAGAGAATTTCACACACGTATATTTAGATTATGTTTCAAATATAATTTTTATCTCATATTAAAAAAGAAAAAAAGAAAAAGAAAAGGATTTTCCTCTTTTCAGGACATACTTCTGGTTTAAATTGTTTGAGACCATAGTAAGTATAGATCGCGCACAGAAAAAGTTAGTGGAAGATGTGTGAGATTGATATTTATAATTAACTAAACCATACAACGTATATAAGGGGGCAAGACAAGTCTTTTTATTGGCTGAAGGGGCAAGACTTTAAGTCATTCCACATTAATATCTGTGGGGGGAAAAAGACTCAATCTAACATAGTGGGCCTAGAGCCCCATGTAAGGATTACTGTGCGTCCGAAGAGAATGAGAGGTAAGGGTAAGGCCCATCTGGAAGAAGGACCCCCAAAAAGAAAAGTGATTACAATCCGAAGAGGTCACCTTTTGTCCGAAGAGGTTATACTCCTCTGACGCAAATAGTATGGATCAATTGAACGTATAAAAGGTCAAAATGATCTTCCGAGGACTCCTCCTGATCAAGATAAGCTCTGGGTATATCTGGAGAAGATAAGAATGAGGAAATATCTAAAGGAAAAGCTGCTAGCACCGCATTTAAGGCACTGCAGCAACTTCTCTGGCCGCATTTATGTGGAGAAGACCTCTGAACAGTGTTTCCTCACCTACCGCCACTCACACAGAGCTAAAGGAGATGCTTGACATGACATATACTCAAGTAGACTCACGGATGAGGTACAAGTGGACGATGGAGATGAGGAGAAGGGAGGTTATATAAAGGAAAGAAACTCCTGAGGAAAGGGAAGGAGAAAAAACAAGGGAGAAGAAAAACAAAAAAGCTTTATTATAACCCTAAGATTTGTATTCACCACATAATCAATAATATACCTCTTCGGACACCAATTCTTTACGTGTAAATTCATGTTGGTTTATGCTTGAGGGTTGTGATTAATTGTTGTCGATTCCATAATCAAACTAGCTCTTTCACCCATTCTCTACAAATTCATTATTTTGGGCTTGGGTCACAAATCCTAACCCTACAATTGGCACCGTCTGTGGGGAGAGCTTGAGTGTAAGGGGAAGCAACAGTAGTTAGTCATGGCCGAACCAGGGCAACAACTGACAGAATCTGGGGCGTCCCAGCATATAGACCCTTTTCTCAATTTGGAGCGGAGACAAGATCGTGAAGGCAGTGTGCATACTACACACACTGAGCGAACTCAACCTTGAGGCGAAAGTCATGTGTCTCATGCAGAGAAGAATAGCATGCAAATATAGATTGAAAGGTTAAGAAGGGAGTTACGCCATGTGAAAAGAAAACGTACTGCCTCGCATTCTGATGAAGACTCGAGTGACGAACAAGACATCACTTATGAACAAAGGTCTCGAACTCCAATCAGTGAATCCTTTTCATATGAAGATGAACACCCTCGCAAGAAGCAACCTCAAAGGCCATCACATGGAGGGGTGGGAAATGATGCCATGAGCAAGACTTTGAATCAAATCTCTAGGTCACCTTTCATGCACAGGATTAAAGGAGCAAAACTTCCTCAGCACTTTAACCAGCCAACCTTCACTATTTACAACGGTAAAACGGACCCTATGGAACATGTGAGCCATTTTAACCAAAGGATGGCTGTCTACTCCAGAGATGAAGCTCTGATGTGCAAGGTATTCCCTTCTAGTCTTGGACCCGTGGCAATGAAATGGTTCGACAACCTGAAAGCAGACTCCATCAATTCCTACCAAGAGCTCACTCAAGCTTTTGGTTCACGTTTCGTCACATGCCAAAGGGTGGCCAGGCCCTTGTCTTCTCTGTTATCCTTGAGCATGCGTGAAGGTGAAACCCTTAAGGCGTATTCAGATAAATATTGGGAGATGTTTAATGATATGGAGGGCAACTTTGATGCAATGGCCCTAGACACATTTAAGCTGGGTCTCCCCACTGATCATGGTTTAAGGACATCCTTGTCCGGCAAACCTATCACTAACATGCGTCAACTTATAGACCGTATTGAAAAATATAAAAGGGTTGAAGAAGATCAGCAGCAAAGGAAGGGTAAGGATAAGGTTATCCCCTAGGACAGGAAGGACTTCAGGTCGGATCGTTACAACAACAATAAGCTGTGGAGAGATTTCACTGGGCAGTTGAGGTTAACAAATGCTCAAGCAATCAATACAGTGTTCAAAGAGCCAGTCATCAAGTTTTGGAAAAAATCAAGAATGAATCATTCTTTAAATGGCCGAGTAAAATGGTAGGGAACCCTGAGAGATGCAATCACAATCTCTATTGTCAATACCACCAAGACCATGGGCATGCCACTGAAGACTACAAAAGTTTGTGGGATCATTTGGACCAGCTGGTCTGTGAAGGCAGGTTGAGGCATCTTTTGCACCACTCTAGTGGCCGAGGAGGTCAAGTGAATTAGAGTCCGAGAAGAGAGATTCTACAAAACCTCCATTAGGTACTATTAACGTCATTTTTGCAGCGCTAGGAAGAACAGGGTCCTAGCCGTCCAAAGTTATGTCAGTGGCTCGGCTACCAGCAGGGGATATTGGTCGAGATCCGAGGAGCTCTAGACAGGCTGTCCCGCCCGTTTTAGGCTTTTCGGACGAAGATAAAGCTGGAACCATTCAACCTCACGATGATGCTTTGGTAGTCACCCTCAGAATCGAGGGATATGATGTGAAGAGGGTGATGGTGGATCAGGGTAACACGGTGGAGATTATGTATCCTGACCTCTACAAGAGGTTGAACCTCAAGCTTGATGACTTAACTCCATACTATTCTCCCCTGGTTAGCTTCGAGGGAAGGATGGTCACCCCAAAGGGACAGATACGGCTACCTGTACAGACTGGCTCAGAAGTAGTGGAAGTGGACTTCATTGTTGTAGATGTTTATTCCCCTTATACGGCAATTGTAGCCAGACCTTGGTTACACACGCTAGGGGCTGTTTCCTCCACTCTACATCAAAAAGTTAAATATCCATCCGAAGGGCACGTTTGTGAAATCCGCGGAGATCAATCCTTGACTAGACAATGCTTGGTGGCTGCCATACAACACGAACCTGAAACTGAATCCTCAGTCAGGGCGAAGGGAGACTTATAGCAGTTAAAAGGTCAGTTGTCACCCGACGAAGATCTTGGTGAAGGCGCTAACTGCGAGGACTTAGTGCAAGTTTTAATTGGGGGCAATCCTGAAAGATACTTTTAAATCGGGTCTTAGATACCTCAACCAGAAAAGGAAAAGCTAATTGATTTCCTTAAAAGAAATATTGACGTATTCGCCTAGAGTACTTACGAAGCCCTAGGAGTGGATCGAGAGTTCATTTGCCATCATTTGAGGGTCAACCCACTGAGTGTACCCAAGAAGCAGCATCCTCGAGGGCCGTCCAAAGAGCATGCGGATGCAGTCAAAGAAGAAGTGATGAAGCTCAAACAAGCTGGGGCTATTAAAGAAGTTTTTTATCTCGAATGGTTGGCAAATACTGTGGTGGTCAAGAAGAAAAGCGGAAAGTGGCGAGTTTGTGTGGACTTCATGGACTTAAATAAGGCTTGTCCTAAGGATCCTTTCCCTATGCCGAAAATCGATCAATTAGTAGATGCTACTGTCGGCCATCCTCAGATGAGTTTCTTGAATGCTTTCCAAGGTTACCATCAGATACCGTTAGCCCCAGATGACCAAGAGAAAACCGCTTTTGTTACCTCCATTGGTAATTACCATTAGAAAGTGATGCCATTCAGTCTGAAAAATGCAAGTTCTACTTATCAGCGAATGATGACCAAAATGTTTGAATCACAATTAGGCAAAAGCGTTGAGGTCTATATAGACGATATGGTGATAAAAAGCAAAGTTATTTCTGAGCATGTGAAGGACCTTGATAACGTTTTTGAAACCCTGAGGAGACACAAGTTGCACTTGAACGCCTCGAAGTGTTTATTTGGTGTGGGATCAGGAAAATTTTTGGGTTACATGGTAACGCACAAGGGAATTGAGGTCAATCCCGATCAGATTAAGGCTATTCAAAATCTGCAACCTCCTCGGAATCTGAAAGAGGTTCAGAAGTTAACAGGGATGGCAGCTGCTTTGAACCGATTCATCTTCAGGTCCGCGGATAGGTGTAAACCTTTCTTCTCGCTGATCAACAAGTGGAAGGGATTTGAATGGACTGAAGAATGTGCCTCAGCTTTCCAACAACTTAAAGACTACTAGGCTCGGCCACCGATTATGTCTAGCCTTGAGCCAGATGAGGTCTTATTTGCCTATATCGCAGTGGTTCCCCATGCTGTAAGTCTAGTGTTAGTAAGAGTGGATCAAGGTATACAAAAGCCAGTTTACTGTGTGAGTAAGTCTCTACATGAAGCCGAGATCACATACTTGCCACTGGAAAAAGCTATTTTGGCAGTAGTACTTGGAACACGAAAATTGCCCCACTACTTCCAAGCACATACTGTCGTTGTGCTCACGCAACTCCCGCTTAAGACCGCACTTCGAAGTGCCGACTACATAGAAAGGATAGTCAAATAGGGCACTATCTTATGAGCTTTTGATATCAAGTATATGTCTCGCACTTTAGTCAAAGGGCAGATCCTTGCAGATTTAGTAGCCGAATTCACGGAACCCAGCTTAGAAGAAATAACGACAGAGAGAGACATGGATGGAAAATCGATTGGCATGATTTCTCAATAAGATCCTACCCGCTGGGAAGTATATGTGGACGGCGGTGCGAACCGGAAAGGTTCTGGAGTAGGGCTAGTCTTGATATCTCCAGAGAGAATCATCATTGAAAAGTCATTAAGGCTGGATTTTGGTGCAACCAATAACGAGGTAGAGTATGAAGCCCTATTGATGGGAATGTCTATGGTCTGAAGAATGGGAGGAAAGGCAGTGGAGTTGTTCTCGGACTCAAGATTAGTTGTGGGCCAAGTACAGGGGGAGTTTGAAGCGAAGGATGAAAGAATGCAAGGATACTTGAATCGAGTCAAACGTCTACAGTCGGAATTCAAATTTTTCAGCTTGCTACATGTTCCTAGAAGCAGTAACGCACATGCAGATTCTTTGGCCACACTAGCCACCTCTTCGGAACAAAATTTACCAAGAGTTATCCTCGTCGAGGACGTCCATAAGCCCACCAAGACAGGAGGGGATGCAGTCTGAGTCCACCAAATCAGAGACAGTCTCTGTTGGATGGACCCTATAACCAAATTCTTGAAAAATGACATTTTGCCAGAAGAACGGGGGGAGGCTGACAAAATTCGAAGGAAGGCAACCAGATTTTGGTTGTCTGAGGACCGAAAATTATACAAACGATCCTATTCGAGACCATACCTGTTATGTATTCATCCAGAGACGGCTGAGTCGCTACTAGAAGAGTTGCATGAAGGAATTTATGGGAGTCACACTGGAGGTAGATCTTTGGCTCACCGAGCCATTACTCAATGGTATTGGTGGCCGAACATGCAAAAAGAAGCCTATGATTATGTAAAGAAGTGCGATCAATGTCATCGATTTGCGCCGAACATACACCAACCAGGTAGAGTCCTCAACCCACTATTTAGTCCGTGGCCATTTGCACAGTGGGGTTTGGATATAGTGGGTCCATTCCCAAAGGCTGCAGGAAACAGGAAGTACCTTCTGGTCGGCACAGACTATTTCACCAAATAGGTTGAAGCTGAACCTCTGGCCAATATCCGAGACGTAGATGTGCAAAGATTTGTATGGAAAAATATCATTACTCGTTTTGGAGTTCCTCATACTCTCATCTCGGACAACGGCTTACAGTTCGACAGTAATGCGTTTCGGAGTTATTGTAGCGAACTGGGAATCACGAATAGATACTCTACCCCTGCCTACCCTCAGGGGAATGGGTAAGCTGAAGCAGTTAACAAAGTCATAGTTAATGGATTGAAGAAGAGATTGGACGATATGAAGGGCAAGTGGGTTGAAGAGTTGCCACACGTGCTTTGGGCTTACAGAACTACGCCTCGCAGATCTACTGGAGAAACCCCTTTTTCGATGACTTATGGTGCTGAAGCTGTCATTCCTTTGGAGACGGGGTTCCCAACTCTAAAAACTAGCTCGTTCAGTCCGACCAGCAATGATAAACTTCTAGAAGCAGGCTTGGATTTGATCGAAGAAAGGAGAGAAAATGCAATGGTTCGACTGGCATATTACCAGCAGAAACTCAGGCAGGGCTATGATGCTAACATAAAGCTAAGGCCCCTAGAACCCGGTGATTTGGTACTCAGGAAAGTCGTTGGCACTGCGAAAAACCCAACCTAGGGGAAATTAGGACCAAACTAGGAAGGGTCATATCGTATTACTTCAGGGGCTGGCATTGGGGCATATTTCCTGGAGGACTTGGATAGTCATGTAATACCATGCCCCTGGAATGTAAATAATCACAAAAGGTACTATTATTAATTGAATCATTTCTTTGATCACTGTGATAACTTGTCATTCTTAATTGTTCTCTAAGTGTTTAAACTTAAATCCCATCATGCATATAGTCCTCGGACTAGATGATTTGGGTTAGTTAACACTCCTTGTTCTTTAAGTGTTTAAACTTAAAACCAATCATGCCTGTAGTCCTCGGACCAGATGATTTGGATTAGTTAACACTCCTTGTTCTCTAAGTGTTTAAACTTAAATCTAATCATGCCTGTAGTCCTCGAACCAGATGATTTGGGTTAGTTAACACTCCTTGTTCTCTAAGTGTTTAAACTTAAATCCAATCATGCATGTAGTCCTCGGACCAGATGATTTGGGTTAGTTAACACTCCTTGTTCTCTAAGTGTTTAAACTTAAATTCAATCATGCCTGTAGTCCTCGGACCAGATGATTTGGGTTAGTTAACACCCCTTGGTGATTCTCCCTAAGTATTTAAACTTAAACCCAATCATGCCTGTGACCCTCAGATCAGGTGATTTTTAGTTAGTTAATACTTTTGTATTGCTATTAATACTGAAGGTTAACTTTAGAATGAATCTTGCCTGACATTCTTAACTGTGTCTAATATCAACTCTAACCTATGCTAATATTCTTAGTGTACATGCGAAAAGATCTATGCAACTTTTATAATACTTGTTATGTTCATTACTTAACAGCAACTTTTATGAACTGTCCTCTTTGGAATCAATTTAAGTTATATATATTATCAGCAAGATAGGGTGATTATGTTTGCCTACGTTACCATAATTACAAAGTGAAGTTACTTGTAGCAAAAGTAAGTCATATGGTATGCAACAAGTACACCAAAAGTAAAAGAGAAACTGTTTCATTGATCAAAAGAGGATAGTTTACAATCCCTTACATAGAAGGAAAACAAGAGAAAGAAAATAGTAAAAAAAAAAAAAACTAAAATCTAAGTATCTAAATTTCTGCTGGAGGAACCCTAGGATTGGCAGCCTGACTTGTCCGAGTAGCAGCAGCTTCTGGGGCCTGGTCCTTGGGCTCTAAGGATGTTTTCTTTTTTTCCAAGCCCTCGCCCATATCCTTTGGTGGCTCAACTGGGGTGCTCTAATCACCTAGCTGGCTAGAATCCTTGGAAGGCTCAAGGGTGGTTAGAGGAGCTTGGCTGACCAAGGGTTGCTCCGAGGCCTCTAGGAGTTGTGTTGGAGGAGGGGGATCAGACTCTGGGAGCTCTCGGATGTCTAGGTTGTAATAAATGCTCCTAGGCAGCCTTAGTTCCGAGTCAGCAGACACCCTAGCAGCATCCAGCGCCTTGCCCCATGTTATATCGCAGTAGTCCCGGCTGACCGAGGCAAACTGCTCAGTAAGACCTTTTTCGGTCACCTCCACTCCCAGTTGGTAGGCTGCTTTCTTTTCGGCCTCAGTCGCCTCCTTGGCCAGCTGAGCGTCCCTCTGAGCCTGCTTAGTAGCCTCCCTGGCCTTCTGAAGTTTAGCGCGAAGTTCCTTCACAAGAGCTTTCTCAGAGGCCAGATTGTTCTGAGTATCATTTAGCAACTTGCGTTGGGATTCGGCCTGGCTTTCAGCATTTTTGAGACCAGCATTGAGGCAATCCCTTTCTTGGGTCACCCATTTTAGCTGGTCGGAGATCTGAGAGACCTCTTCCTTTAAGCTGCCCAAAGGTTTTTTCTTCTCGGACCTAGAGTGGGCCTCAGCTTGGGCTTCAACGTAGGCTTTTCGATTCCACTCCTTGGCCACGAAGACTTACTAGGTAATCTGAATAGTAAAGTAAAAGAGTTAGCATAAAATACCAAAAATTAGTATACCAACCGAAGAGCTAGATAAGCATGCTTACCATGGCCAGGTCCCTCTTCAGGGACATGAAAAGTTCATACTGACTGAAGCGCCTGTATGACTCCATGTCTCGGGGGAGGAGCAGTGGTTGCTCCAAGGCTCCAGCTATCAGCCCCGCTCTTCCCCCATTGTAATTTCTAACAGAGGTCTCCCAAGAAAAAGGAACACCATCTAGTTCCAATCTGGGAGACCACGTGCGTTGCCCTCGGTGCACGTCAGCCACAAGAGGCTCCTCCCTACTCTCCACGGATGAGGCCCTCTTACTCCGGTGGGCCCTCTCCACCTTTTGTTGTTTTGTAGTCTTAGGTGGTATCACCACCTCCCGCTCCTCAGGCTCGAGAGACCTCTTTTTCTTTAGGTCTGGTATTTTTTTTAAGGCCGGATCAGGAACCTGAGGTGGGGGTGAAGGTGGAGGTAAATTCACCACTGGTCAGGAAGTCCCCGTCCCTTTGGACTCAGCTTTCTTGCCCCTTATCTTCAGCAGAAGTTTTAAGTCAGACATCTCTTCTTCTTCCGAAGAGTCCTCTGGGAGAGTGGTTACTAGAACTGGTTGACGGACACTGGATTGCCTGTCGGCCTCCTCCTCGGAGTCTGAAGAGGGTATTACCTGCACTCCCTCTGAATCTTCTCCTTCAAATCTGAACCTATCTATCTGTTCCTCTAACGAAGAGGATGAGGAGCCGACCCTCTCTTCTACGACCACCGACTCAAGGGGGACTTGTTGAACTGGTCGGATTAGCAATGGCACACCCTGTGGGTTGGGGTGTGGAATGGGCTCAAGATCGTATGGCACTAAAAAGTGTCACCGAGCGACGTCTATTCGCCAAAGCCGATGATCACCTTGTGTAATGGCGTTGCCAGTCGGCTGAATATGTGCTTTCTTGGGTGTATAGCCGAGTATAAGTGGGATGGACCAGAGCTGTCCATCTTCACTCACAAATATCTCCGAGCGAAGTAGATAATTAAGGGCGGCGGTGTTGGTAAGACTGAGCCGAGGAGTAGTATGTGCTTTATCTAAAAAAAAAAAAAAAAAAACAAACAAACACGGTCAAAAGATTGAAATATGACAGCATAAAAAACAGGTTATGAAGAATGAAGATCCTAAGACTATTGTTAGAAATCCTAAGTCTAGGAAGTCACACCTGGCTCTCCTGGCTCGGTCGGACAGTGTATACCGTCATGCCATGCGCCCGAGATGATTAAATAGTCATCTTTCATCCCTTTATTTGATTTGGGAAGGCAAGAGAACAATCTAACGATGTCGAATTGGGATTTAAGGTAGTATACCGCCCCTTTTTGGCTATGACACTCATACATATATACCAGGTCATGCCAGGTCAGCCCTAATCCTAATTGTTGGTTCAAGGCATCAATAGCTCCTAGTATCCTAAAGGTATTGGGCGCGCACTGCTCAGGAGAGAGCCTATGGTTGCGAAGGTAGTTCAAGGTGATGGAACCCATTGGGAGGGTCATTCCCCCTTCGATAAAGGCTATCATTGGGATTACGACCTCTCCCTCTCTTCGGGCCGTTAGTATCCGCTCCGAAGGGCAATATCTCAAATTCACCCTCCGCGGTATGCCATAATTTCGCTTAAATTCCTCTATCAACGCCGGACTATCGACGAGATGTTGGAATTTACCCATTTTTAGAGAATGATCGAAGCAGTGGCCAGGAAATGGGTTTCGAAGGTAGAAAATACTAGCCGAGAAGAAAATAAAGGACCAAAAGATGCCAAAACTTACATAGACGAGAGTGGAGAGCAATCCCTGGACTCGAAATGGACTCTTGGTAGATCCTAGAAGGAAAGAAGACAGAAAATCGAAGAAGCTTGAAGGGTTTTGAATGAATGAGCTTGCTGGGTATTCTGAGGATGCGTAAAGTAAAGAAAAATAACCTCCTCTGAGGGTTTATATACGGGGACAGGTGAAAGGGTGTAATTCATCCTGTCCAAATCCCTAAGAAGAACCCTGTCCGTTGGATCAACAACCCACCATTGGATGCAAAAGACAAAACGCCGCTTGGAGTAATTAATACAACGCTTTGAAAATACGAAACTGACAGCGGCAATAATGAAGCGCTTGTCTCTATGCCCGCACACGTGTAAACTGGGGTATTTACGAGTTCTTTCTTTTAAACTTTTTTATTTTTATTTCTTTTTCCTTACGTGGCAGGTCAAAATCTTATTCTTTCTCCTCAAATACGAGGGAAAAATTAAAATTTTGAGGGGCTATTGTGGGGGGAAAAATGCCCAATCTAACATAGTGGGCCTAAAGCCCCATGTGAGGATTACTGTGCGTCCGAAGAGAATGAGAGGTAAGGGTAAGGCCCATCTGGAAGAAGGACCCCCAGAAAGAAAAGTGATTACAATCCGAAGAGGTCGCCTTCTGTCCAAAGAGGTTATACTCCTCTAACGCGAATAGTATGGATCAATTGAACGTATAAAAGGTCAAAATGATCTTCCGAGGACTCCTCCTGATCAAGATAAGCTCTGGGTATATCTGGAGAAGATAAGAATGAGGAAATATCTAAAGGAAAAGCTACTACCACCGCATTTAAGGCACTGCAGCAACTTCTCTGGCCGCATTTATGTGGAGAAGACTTCTGAACAATGTATCCTCACCTATCGCCACTCACACAGAACTAAAGGAGATGCTTGACATGACATATACTCAAGTAGACTCACGGATGAGGTACAAGTGGATGATGGAGTTGAGGAGAAGGGGGGTTATATAAAGGAAAGAAGCTCCTGAGGACAGGGAGGGAGAAAAAACAAGGGAGAAAAAACAAGGGAGAAGAAAAACAAAAAAAACTTTATTATAACCCTAAGATCTGTATTCACCACATAATCAATAATATACCTCTTCGGACACCAATTCTTTATGTGTAAATTCATTTTGGTTTATGCTTGAGGGTTGTGATTAATTGTGATTAATTGTTGTCGATTCCATAATCAACCTAGCTCTTTCACCCATTCTCTACAAATTCATTGTTTTGCGCTTGGGCCACAAATCCTAACCCTACAATATCTGTTATCAAATAATCTCTTCAGACTTTTCTCCAAAAAAAAATAAATAAAATAAAATATTCTCTTCAAACTTTACCTAATGTATCCAACGTCTATTTGGGGAAAGCATCATGTCATTCGAAAATGTTGACATTCGTTCTTTTTTTTGAGAAAAAAAAATTGGAATAAAAAAAGACCCATGCTCTTTTATGATTTGTACTCTCTTAAATGTCTTCTTTTTATTTTTATTTATTTATTTTTGGATAAATCCATATAATGTCTTCATTCTATACCCAATGAATCCAGCGTATATTTGGGGCAAGACAGCAAGTCCTTTTTTTCCTTTTTCTTGAGACATCAAGTCCTAAATGTTGACATCTGTTTTTATCGACATCATTAATTAAGTTTTCATTAAGTTGGAATAAAAAAGAGTCCCAACACATGATATGTACGACCTTTTAATAGGGATGGCAATTTTTGCCCGACCCGCGGATACCCGGCCCTGCCCGACCCTAATGGGCCGGATTTTACCCGGTCTGATTAGGAATAGGGTCGAGTATGGGTTTTTTTAAAAAAACCCGAACCGGGTCCGGGTTTTATAAATAAAACCCGAGACCTGGCCCGAAACCCGACCCGTTAAAAAACCCGGAACCCTAAATTACGAAAATACCCTCTATATATATATAAACCTAATCTAACCCTAACTCTCCAAAACTCTCCCTCATTTCTTTTCTTCAGCCTCCCTCCCTCGTTTGATTTCAGCCTCCCTCGCCTCAGCTCAGTCCGTCCCTCGCCTCCCTCCCTCGCCTCACTCCCTCATTTCAGCTCAGTCACGCCTCCGGCCTCATTTCAGAGAAGTGCTTTCCTCCCTCGCTTCAGCGATTTCATATTTTTGGTTGTCCTATGCTAAAACAAAACTGCGAGAAAGACAAAGGGATAATGTGGTCAAAGATTGCCAACATCCCTTTGGTTAGAATTGATGGCGTGAAGCAGCATAAATAATTTTGCAAAATAGAGAGATCTTCCTTCCAGGTACAACATTATTTCGTTTCATAATATTTCAGTTCAAGAATTTTTACAATTATACAATAAAATCCCCTCTGTTTGTGTATTTAAACAATATGATTTTAAAAATTCAAACCCTAACCCAAGCTAATTCTTACAGTGTTGCAGTAAAGGCTAGCTTCAAAACTTGGAGGCGGTATGTTAAATTTTGGCTCATATATGTTCAATTTTTTTTTTCTTCTTTTAACAATTGAATTTCTGGCACCTTGAATTTTTCGCTCATCTCTTATGCTTGTAAGTTATTTAAATTATATGAACCCTTTATTCCTAGTGGCATATAGTTGTTCGATGAAATGCCTAAAATAGATATTGTATTGTGGAATTTGAGAACCTTTAAGATAGTACTAATAATACCAAGGATCCCATTTGCACATAATGTAAGGATAATTATTATACCATGTACTGTGATGATTGCCGGTTATATATCATGTTGAGGAACAATGATCAATGGAGATATGCACATAATGGCTTTTTATCAATATGATGCCTGAGCAGCTATTAAAGATCAAATCATTCTCACCTGTTCCTGTAGATGGCAGGTATTTCTACATTATCCAAAACTAACCTAAATGAACAAACTAGAGGACATTATGTGGCTGTTTGCAAGAGTGACTCCCACAGTATATGATATTTTTGGAATTAGTTTTTTGGGTTGAAATGGGTAGTTATTTTATTGCTTGCATTCAATATCTGCCATTGGTTTCATATTCTTATTATGTTGCTTGCTAGTTAAAGCAGTCTATATAGCAAAATGGAGCACTGTAGTGGTACTAAGAAGTGTTTGCACTACTTAAAACTTGAAAATAGGTAGTGAATTTGTTGATCGAATTTTTTGTGCCCAAACGCCCAAATGGAGGAAATGATATTCTCACACTTCCGCTTGATTGGTTAATCCAAGTATTTGCGTATAATTTGATTAATCAAACTTCTCCTTTGTCCTGAAGAGTTGACATGTATAAATGCAAGTAATTTTTATATCACTTGTAATGTTTCTCTCCATTTCACTATTTTCGTCATTATGTTGTGCAGATGTTTTGTCACATTATCATGCATCTAGTTAATGATTCATTCAGCTGAACTGTGTTATCACTTAATGCTCTCTTACTGGAAATTTCTATTAGACAATTATGTCTTTCTTTGCCTAATTTGTGCCACTGCCAATATATGTGGTTTGAGTCCCACCTGAGCCTTTCCTAGTCCCATTATTATGCCTAATTTGTGCCANGACCCGTTGCCATTCCTACCTTTTAACATGAGCATAAGCTGATTGAAATAAGAGACAAGTTGTGATAAATGCAAATGCGCAGAAAATTGATCATGGCTTTTTAACATAATGGATTTTTAACACGCATCAATTGGACAAGAGCTCTAATGCATTAGACAGGATATCTTTTAAAATAATGGATTTTTACATTTGAACTAAAACTAAACTTTACAAAATTTTATTCTAATACCTATCCTTTGAATATAGGAGTTGATAATTAAGCAATATACTTCTAAGTTTGTGTTTGGTTACTTGAATTTGGATTTGAATTTTGAAATTGTGGATTTGAAATGCTTTAATTCCAAATCTATAAATGTGGAAATATATCTTATAAATTTTTAAATTGTATGGGTTTAGTAATTATTTCAAAATCAACCACCTCAAATCCAATTCTTTAACTCTTTTTAAATTATCCAAACAAAATATTTTGATTTCAATCACCTAAATCCAAATCTGCCATCCAAACACACCACTAAGTAATTCACACTATTTATGGCCCTCTATTTTATTTGGGTTTTGTCCAAGCTGAATTATATAAACTTACAGTTCTCTTAATCTCTTGAAACATTCTGTCCTCTTATTGGTAAAAATTAGGGAGTTATTACTTTCGGAATATTAAAATTTTCCTTTGATTTCCGGGATCTCAGTTGCTTTGATGATTATGTGAAGAAGAAGAAGAAAGCTGATCACATTTAAGACTGTAAAACGAAAGGAAAATAAATAATTATTTAGAAGGAACTTAACCCCACAAAAAGTTAGCATTTGGGTTGAAAAACTGTTAACAATTATCTCAGTAGAATTGCATCTGATCAGAATTACGCACAGTGCAGAAAAGCAAGCTAAAGCACTGTGTCTTTGGGCATGCAACGACTCCAAATGACTTTAAAGTTCGGTAGACTCTTATTTTAGACTTCAAAATGCATTCTAGAACTAACACGGCTTTAAAAAAGAAACACGTAGACGTAGTCCAAGTCGAGGTCAAGGTCAAGGTCAGGGTCATCGGTGGTCAGGAATGGACCCAGGTGGGGGCCCACCTCCGGGCTCAAAAAAAAAAATTTAATAGTTTAATTTTTAGTAAAAAATAAAAAAATTTAACCTGGGCCCCTTACTTTGTAGCTTGGGCCTCCTCTAAAATCATGAATCATCAACTTAACCTATGTAAATCTAAAAAATAAAAATAAAATAATAGTGTTTTGTGTATTAAGAAATAATAATGTTTTGTGTCTTTTGTTTTTGTTGGTAAATGATTACATCTTAATATATTAAAAAATAATGATTTTTGTGTATTTGTCTTAATTGAAAGTTTCTTAATACTATATATATGTATATTTGAATTTTTTTTTTTTTACTTATCTCCGACTCCCCTAACTTGAAATCTTGGGTCCGTCCCTGTTGGTGGTCAACATTCAACAGATTCTATTGATCTTAAAGTTGGTAGATTTAGGGAGAATTTGAGCTTCCAAGCATTGACTACCAACAACCAAGATTCATGCATTTGAGCTTCCAAGTTCCAATGAAATGAAGATATCAAGTAATTTAAGTTCATCTGACACGCCATACTTGTGAATAATTAAAAGAAATTCAAGGAACATAAACAGCAAAAGAAATTCAAGGAAGAAGGAAAAAAAAAAGCATTAATCGTACCATCAATTCTACTAGAAATAGTTTCATTGAATTTCAATATTTACAATCCAAGCAAGTTAAGGTCTATATGCTAGGTGATTTTTTTTTTTTTTTTAAAACAGTATGAAAACAATTTTAAAGAAACTTTAAAACTAGTTTTCAAATTTTCAAATAATAAATTTTATATTATATATGTGTATGTCTCCCATTTTTAAGAAAAAATTTTAAAATAATAAAAACAAAAAATGATGTTTTGGAGATTATTTTTATTTTTGAGATTATTTTTAAAAAAAATTACAAAAAGTAATGTGTAAAATTTGTAGATTACTTTATATATATATATATATATATATATATAATGATAAGGAAATAGAGCTCACATTTTTGTTTTGTTTGGGATAATGATGAATTTCAAATTTGGAGCATGAGAATTTTTTTGTGATAAAGATAAGTTCCATAATTTAAGAAATGGAAGATTTTAGACAGAATTGTGGATGTTGATACCGTATTTTGTCTGCTCTCGATTTACGTGCCGAACCCTAAAAAATCCAAAAATATTATTTTCTCTCCATAGGGCCGCAAAAACATCCAGAATAACAGGGTGTAACCCATTCGGACACTGGAGCAACCAAAGTGCATTTTTCAAATAAAATAATCAAAATGCCTCTAGTAAACCTACGGTTGACCGAAGGTCAAAGAAGGTCAAAATCCTCACAAAACAATACTTTTCATGGTTTTTCACCAAACCCAAGCTTCTCGGAGATTTTTGGCCACTTTGATCAAGTTTGACCCAAGGTTGATCCCTAGTGGGCCCAAAAACTCTAATTTTGATATGGCCGTCAAAACATGTTGAAACCAATGCCACTATGAAGATTATCAAATTCTCATTTCAACGACTATTCATGGGTCGAAATCGGAGTTAGAATGGCCGATATATCACGAGAACCGAGATAACGCACCGATCGATACACCACTAACTTTCGAGAGCCATAACTTTCGATCTGACCATTGGATTTCAAAATCCATACTTTTTCAAAAACTGTAAGTCAAGACCTTTCCATATGTGTCAAGATCAAACCCATCCGAGGACTCGAAAATTGTGCCGTGGCTATAAAAGGCCCCAAGCACCCTTTAGACCAAAAAAAGAGAGGTCTCCCTTGGTTCTATTCTCTGCCTGAACGTCTTCTACATGTTTTTTTATCTCTTCCAAACACAAAAAACACACAAAAAAAAAACCATATCACAGCTTCTTGATTCTTCTCTCTTCACCAAAAACACAAGGTATTGTTCTTATACCTAATCTTCTTCTCCTTGGTTACATCTTGGATTTGGGGTTTAAGGGTGTGGATGTAGTTTCTAGGCTACTATCCACATCCCTAACGTTCTAAATCTTTTTCTAGCTTATATCTTGCTTTTTTTGATTGAATAACATGATTTATTGTTGTACGTTTTTAGACTCCTAAAACACAAACAGAATAACCTAGTTATTTAGCCAAGTGATTAACTTAGGTAAATTATTTAGATCTAAGTTAACACATATAAATCATATCATTGAAACAGTGTGGAAAATAAAGAACACAACAATATGATAACCTAAGAAAACCAAACCAGTAAAAAACCTAGGGAAGATTTAACCTAACTATCCTCAAGGTAAAACAAATCCACTATGAAAGAATTGAAGTTTTATAATAGCGACTTAGACCACTAACATCTATTGCTACCTCGAGTAGAAAACTTACTACCACAACCACGTGACAGCTCTGAGTCCATGAACTACTTCTTTCTTGGATTCACAGCAACCACAAGTACTCCCACTTGTGTTTTTTTTTAACTCTTTATGCAGCAACTAAAACGATCACCAAGCTCTCGACATCAATCTTGATCTTGATAACCCTAAGTATGTCAAAAGGCAAACACCTCTAGATCTCACAAGAGATTCACACACAGAATATAAACAACAACAATAAAACGTGGCTAGGTTTTTTCCTTTTATATTTAAGGCAAAACATAAAACCTTACACATCATATAGGCTTGGGCTGAGTTGAAAAAATCTGCAGAAAAACAATCTACACAAGTTTCGATCGATCAAGTCTAATTTTATATCGGTCGAGCCTTGCAAAAAGTGAATAGTGATTTTCTGCAATTACTCGATTCCAACTTTACAATAAACATACTTTGAGCAACCTAATTCTAGATTCTAAGTTTTGATCA
Organism: Quercus suber; assembly: GCF_002906115.3. Taxonomy (NCBI): domain Eukaryota; kingdom Viridiplantae; phylum Streptophyta; class Magnoliopsida; order Fagales; family Fagaceae; genus Quercus; species Quercus suber. The sequence goes on from NW_027069733.1 coordinate 704,928, forward strand.
TGGTTTGCCAACATTACATATTGAAGTTCTAAAATATTTAGATCCTAAATCCTTAGAACCTAATAATTGCTTTCCTAGCATGTTGCTTGCTTTATTTGTGTTCCTAGCCAAAATCTCCATACCTTTTATGCTTTTTGCCATGTTTTATGATAGGCCAAAAACTTATTGACTCCTTATGATAGATTAATTGATTAATCAAATTAACATACAAAGTGCATGGTACCACAAACAAATCACTAATTAAACTAAGTATGCAGCGAAAATAAATTAACACGGTGATTTGTTTACGAATGGGGAAAACCAACAAGGCAAAAACCCTACCAGGTTATTTTAAAGTCACCACTCTCGAAAATCCACTATTATCAAAACAAACGGTTACAAGTAAAGAAATCCTAGTACCATATGCCAACCTATAGTTGAACCCTTACCCAATACCTAATTGGACTTGTTTTGTAGTGACAATCTCTCCTTTTGATGCATGACTCATAGTACGTGACTAACTAATTGCGCGGATCCCAATACACGACTTCAATCACCAATTAAAGAAGGTTGTTAGTTGCAAAGTTCTTCAGTTCATCACACGATGAAGATCTAGAAAATGCTTGATTACAAAACTCTACGGTGTACAAACACAGCAACTTCTTCACAAGAATGATGAACTAGGGCAAATTCTGTCTCCGGTCACAATTTGCTTGAACAAACTTTGCTCAACACTTATGCAACTTGTGTCTCCTTTGATGACCCTTAAAATAATCATTTTCTATGTCTACGTTTGTGAGAAAAGAAAACTCAAACACATAATCATGGATTAGAGTCAAAACAGAACTGAAATTCTGTTTTTCATAAACCATGACAAATAGCCATTTGTCGAGCAGCTGTCAAGCCACGAGGCTGGAACAGCTCTTCAAGCTCAATAGATACTAGTTGTCGAGCTTTAAGGAACTTGCACTTTTCAACTTGAATCTTGGACAGACTTACATGGTTTCAATACTTGATCTTGAAACAAAGTTTCTTGAAGTATTAAACACGTCATAGATCTACCTAAATACAAGTAAAGTGCGTTTTGTCAAAAGATTAGGCAATTAAACAAAATAGTGACATATGTTCCTAACAAGTAAATCACATATGTCCTAACAATCTCCCCCTTTGGCAATTCGTGACAAAACCACAACAAACAAATAAACATATGAGAGAAGTCATAAATCACTTCAACTCATATTCACTTGTTGAATACAATAAAATCTATCCTAACACAAACTCTTGAAAAATTTTGCAAGAAAAGAGTTTATGGCAAGTAAACTTTGACAACCTGTATTTTTGAAATACTTTAAACAAAACTCATCAAGGCATCTCTGTGTGAAACAGAAATAATAGATTGCATACACGTAATAAGAAGCATGTGCATAAAAAGAGAAAAAAAAAACAACATATGTAAGGATAGGTAAAAGAAACATACATCAACATATAAAACATAAGCAAAAACCCATCCCAAAATTTCAACAAATACTCATCAATTTTGAAAAACCCTAAAACTTTTCAAAAACCCCAAAACCTAGGTTTCAAAACATGAAATACATGTAAATGAGAGATTAGAAACTTACCAAGTGAAGAAAAACTTGTTTTTTTTTTTTTTTTTTTTTTTTTTTCCTTTGAAGAAACCTTGAGGAAGAAGTTTGGAGTGAGTGAGAGAGTTTTGGGAGGTGAAAGGATGAATAGATCGAGAGAGATGTTGAGCCAAATGACAACCGGATCGCGCTAAACAAATAAATAGTAGTTCAGTAAATCTTAACAGATAGAGGTGTCGAGAAGGTATCGAGCATAAAAGACGTCGACAGATGTAGCTATTGAGGATCTGTCAAGGAACAATTCAGCAGAAAAGATAATAAACAAGCTCGATCGATCCCAGCTGTAGAGAAGCTATCGAGGGTCCAGAAAATTTGTTGATCGATCCACCTAACTGTCGAGAAGCTATCGAGATTACGATAAGAAGAAGTTGAAAAACTTGATAGATAGCCAGGTGTCGAGAAACTGTCGAGATTGCTTAAAAACAGTTTTTCAAGAAGAGAAAAATACAAATATAAATGCAATCAAGCATGCAACTCAACCAATGATCTAATCAACATTTTAAGCTCTCAAAATCATCTCTCAACAACAATTTTAAGCACATGGATCCCAAAAACACACACACACTAAACAAGTCTAACCAATTTTATATTTTAAAGACAAGTTAAGACAGTTTAGTGAGCATACATTAACACATGTAAAACCTTGTGATGATCAAATCACATTGTACCTACACATGTATCAAGAGTAGTAAAGAATATTGTGTGTTGTGTGTGAAAAACATCACAAGATTGCATAAGTGTATATATGTTATAACGATTTGAGATATGAGAAAATCACTTTAACTCACACACAATCATAACTGTTTGATGGGACTATCACCTTCGAGGTACATCTCCTAGAATACACGCTTGCAATCATATAAAGCATTTTGATCTTTTTGCTTTTTATTTTTCTTTGCATATTTTTTCTTTTAAGCAAATAATGCATGGGCATATAAGAGAAAGAAAAGAAATACTTAATTATGTTAAGCATTTGACATTCCAATTTTGCTATGCCGAAGCACACAAATGTCATTGATATTGCACTTTTGCTATGCCGAAGCATATAGATATAGATGTCATTTCATGATTGGTAGGCAACAGTAGTGAGATAATTATTTATGCCTTTCTCTTAGGATTTTCTAGTCCTTCTTGTCAAAAAGAGTGATACGAGTGTTAAGTACAAGAGATTACTTATTCGTACTCATCACAAATACGAGCCACAAAGCTCACTTGCTTAGTTGTGCATAGAGATGTTCATCTAAGTTACAAAAGATACAAAATTTAGAAAACTTTATTTCAATGGCCATCTAAGGTACACAAGTACCAATGTACACATAACACACACTGTTTTTATATTTTTCTAATTTTTTAATTTTTTTATTTCAAAAACAAAATAAACAAAACTAAAAACAAACAAACAAAAACATGTTAAACAAAAAAAAAAAAAGCATAAAACTATATGCAAATGCATGAGGAAAAAGGAGGAGAGAAAGAGATCAATCCATAGAGATAACACTAATGTTTGACAATGGAATTCAAAATGTTTGCTGTCAAGAGGTTTGGTGAACAAGTCAGCATTCTAATCATCAGTGTGAATAAACTCAAGAGTGAGAATACCATCTTCAACAAGCTCCCTAATAAAGTGATGTCGAATCTCTATGTGTTTAGTTCGAGAATGTTGAACCAAATTCTTAGAGATGTTGATGGCACTGGTATTGTCACAATAGATGGTGAGATGGTCTGGACAAATACCATAATCATGGAGGAGTTTTTGCATCCATATGAGTTGGGTGCAACAGCTACCGGCAGCGATGTACTCAACTTATACAGTGGATAAAGAGATGGAGTTTTGCTTTTTGCTCATCCAAGAGATAAGATTGTTACCCACATAAAAACAACCCCCTGATGTACTTTTTCTATCATCAACATTCCCAGCCCAATCAGCATCAGAATACCTAGTTAAGACATCATTTGTGTCCTTGTTGTACCATACACTGAACTCAGCAGTAGTTTTGACATACTTTATAATTCTTTTTAAAGCAGTCATATGAAATTCTTTGGGATAGCCTGATATCTAGCACACATTCTAACACTGTAACTAATGTTAGGTCTACTAACAGTAAGGTAAAGAAGACTACCTATTATGCTTCTATATATAGATGAATCTACACTTTTGCCTAACAAATCCACAATGAGTTTAACATTTAGGCTCATAGGGGTTCTAACAGAGCTAACAAATTCCAAACCAAACTTTTTCACAAGATTCTTAGCATATTTAGATTGAGATAGGAATATACCTGAATCTAGTTAACAAATTTGCAATCCAAGGAAGTGAGTCAGCTCTTCAATCGTGCTCATCTCGAACTCGGCTTGCATGAGTTTTGGGAAGCCATGAGCAAGTTCATCCTTAGTCGACCCAAAGATAATATCATCAACATAGACTTGAGCAACTATTAACTCACCATCTTCCTTTTTAATGAAGAGAGTCTGATCAGCTTTTCCTCATGTGAACCCATATAACACCAGGTATTGTGTGAGCCGATCATACCAAGCTCGAGGGGCTTGCTTTAAGTCATAAAGTGCCTTCTTGAGATACAACACATGATTTGGAAAGTGTGGGTCAATAAATCATTTTGGTTGAGACACATAGACATCTTCTTTAAGTAGCTAATTCAAGAAAGCAGTCTTTACATCCATCTGATAAAGTTTGAACTTCAAATGACATGCTAGGGCAAGGAGAATTCCGATGGACTCCATACGAGCAACTAGGGCAAATGTTTCATCATAGTCTACTCCTTCCATTTGTGAGTATCCTTGAGCTACAAGCCGAGTCTTGTTGCGAATCACATTGCCTTCCTCATCAGTCTTATTGCGAAATATCCACTTTGTGCCAATGATGTGCTCACCCTCCGGCCTAGGTACTAAAGTCTAAACATCAATCCTCTAAAACTAAAGGAGTTCATCATGCATTACTTCGACCCAACTTTCATCCTGAAAAGCTTCCTCAACTTTTATGGGTTCAACCTGTGACAAGTAACAAGAATAAGACATAAAGTTAGCAACACATTTATCAACTGTATGTTTCTTTAATGTGAGTTCATTCATGTTTCCCACAATAACTTCTGGAGGATGATTTAATTTAATCCTAGATGAAGGTTGAAAGTTCAAATAGCGTTGAAAACACTATAAACGTTTAGACCCCCAATTACAAATTACTAATTCAAGCTTATTATCAAATAATTAATGTGCGGAACATAAACATAAGCCAAACATAGAATTGATAAAAAATCTAAGTCAATTATAATCACATCCACAACAGAAAATAAAAGGCAAAGATAAAGGGAAGAGAGATGCAAACACAAGGACAACATACGATGTGTTATCGAAGAGGAAACTGAAGCTCTCGGCGTAAAACCTCTCCGCCACCCTCTAAGCGGTCAATAATCCACTAGAAAATGTAATTAGGATGCATGAACAGCAATAGACCCTCCAAGCCTAATAAATCCAGGTACCTAAGCCCTCCAAGCTTTTTGCTCCAATGAGGTTGTGCCAAACATTTTTATTCTCTAGCTTACCGGATTCCGCTATAGCCCATAGCATCAACCAATAACCATTGGTTCCTTCCAAACTGCTTCCCTTAGCACTAAATGAACTTCTCACAGACGTGGGTGTGGTGAGAAAATGATTTGGTCAAGAACCTCTCAAGGATGTATCAATAGAGAGGAAGAGAGTAGAGGAATTTGAAGAGTCTTTTAGTGAAGATTAGGGATGAGTCAATCTTATTTTTCTCTAGGGTTTCTCTCTCAAAATTCTCTCTGAAAGCTCTCTACATTTCGTGGATATAAGGGTCTATATATAGTGGTGTGTGTTTAGAATACGAAGAGACAGTTTTTTCCAAACAGGATAAGTTGGCGACTTAGCCTCGCAACTGGTCTAAGTCACGAGTTCAAGCCGCGAGCTAATGGCCTGGCCAGCCTGGGACTTTTGTCCAGTAGTGCGACAGCTGGCATGACCCTTCACCTCCTTGTATGCTTCTCACGTGTGCTGCAGTTGGTGGCTTGCAAGTCACGAGTCAGCTGCGAGTCCTTACTTCTTTGCACAAACTTGAGCATTTCTTCACATTCTCTCACACACTACCCTTACATGAATCCCACCTAAATACAGGGTTACTAAGTGCTAAATTACAAGCAACTTGGCACGGAATAAAGCCAACAAGACGGTTGATAAAATTCAACCTTACAAAGGTCCTTTCTTTTCATGAGATTCAGAATCTGGTAAAGTAGATATATCTGTAGACTTTTCCACAACACCAGAAGTACCGAGAGTACTTGGAGATGCAGGTTCTTGTTCAACAATTTCTTAAACTTCCTTAGTCTCAGGAGGAAGAATTTCTTTAGGGAGTTCCTCAATACCTTTCTTAGAACTGAAATCTAAAAACTCATCAATAACAACATTTACTGTCTCCATTACCTTCACAGTTCTTTTTTTGTATACCCTATAAGCCTTGCTTGTGGAGGAGTAGCCCAGAAATATACCTTCATCGCTCCAAGAGTTAAACTTTCCCACATTCTCTCTATCCTTGAGGATGAAACAAGTACTTCCAAAGATTCAGAAATACTTCACATTCAGCTTCCTTCATTTCCATAACTCATATGAAGTCTTCTTGGTACCGAGTTTGAAGTACACCCTATTAACTGTATTACATGCAGTGTTAATGACTTCTCCCCACAAATTTCTAGCCACATCCTTGTTGTGTAACATGGCTCTGGCCATCTCCTGAATGACCCTATTCTTTCTTTCTACTACACCATTCTGCTGAGGAGTAATATGAGCTGAAAATTCTTGAGATATACCTGATCTTGTGCAAAAGGACTCCATATACAAGTTCTTAAATTCTTTACCATGGTCACTTCAAATTCGATCAATCTTCAGGCTCTTTTCATTCTGTAGTCTTGTGCACAAAGCTTCAATGTCCTCAGAAGCATCAGACTTGGATCATAGAAGAATGACCCAAGTATACCTAGTGAAGTCATCTACCACCATGATGTATCTCTTACCAACAAGAGACTCAGTTCTAGTTGGACCTATAAGATCCAGATGTAGAAGCTCCAATAGTCTAGATGTAGCTGATGTCTGAATGCCCGGATGCTTAGCTTTCATTTGTTTCCCAAACTGACATGGTCCACACACTACATTACTCATTCTACTAATTCATGCTTTGGTATCCTCAAGACTAATTCATGCTTAGATATAATAGAAAGATGTTTGTAACTAGTATGTCCCATCCGTTGATGCCATAGATCTTCATTTGGCAAACGAATGCTATTGCATACAATATCAGCATCAGGAACCAATCTATAACAGTTGTCTAAAGTGCGAACGCCATTTATGAGTTTCTTTCTAGACTCATCCATGACAAGACACTTTCCTTTTGAGAATATCACCATGAAGTCTTGATCATATATTTGACTTATGCTCAACAGGTTCACCCATAGACCTTCCACATATAGAACATTTGCAATGTCCGACAGTCCAGGTAGAGAGATGACTCCTTTTCCTTTAATCTGTGACTTGCTCCCATCACCAAAAGTGACATTGCCACCTTTCTTGGACTCAAAAACCTTGAAGAGAGATCGGTCTCTAGTCATGTGTCTTGAGCAACCGTTGTTAAGGTACCACAAACATGTGTCTATAACTTTAAATGCAAAATTCATCATAAAACACACTTCGTGCTCAGATGACAGATCAGTAGGAATGGTGCTTTCTCTTATGTGCCTTTTACGAGCTAAACCTTTAACTTTCACTCTTCTCAGACAAATTCCTTTGCACATTTTCATTCTGAGATAGTCTAGTTTCTTCTTAGGCAAACTAAGATCTTTTACAATGGTCAACACAAGTGAATTCAAATAACTTTTAGACTTGTATTTTTTGATACACTCAAACAAGCAGAGATTAGATAAACAAGATGTATTTGAATTAAAAGATCTCTTCAAGCCAGTTGCAACCATGACAACAGGGGTTAATGGATCAAGCACAGCAAAGATTAACCCTAATCAAAGTGTGCCTACTCTGATACCACTTGATAGGCCAAAAACGTATTGACCCCTTGTGATAAAATTAATTGATTAATAAGCCAAGTTTATTAATTAATCAAATTAACATGCAAAGCACGTGGTAGCACAAACAAATCACCAATTAAACTAAGTATGCAGGGAAAAATAAATTGACACAGTGATTTGTTTATGAATGGGGAAAACCAACACTGCAAAAACCCCACCAAGTGATTTTAAGATCACCACTCCCAAGAATCCACTATTATTAAAACAAGCGGTTACAAGTAAATGAATCCTAGTACTTTATACCAACCTATAGTTGAACCCTAACCCCAATACCCAATTGGACTTGGTCTATAGTGACAATCTCTCCTTTTGATACATGGTTCCCAGTGCGTGACTAAACAATTGCACGAATCCCAGTACCCGACTTCAATCACCAACTAAAGAAGGTTGTTGGCTGCAAAGTTCTTCAGTTCATCACATGATGAAAATGTAGAAGACACTTGGTTACAAAACCCTACGATGTACAAACACAGCAACTTCTTCACAAGAATGATGAACTATGGCAAATTCTGTCTCCGGTCATAATTTGCTCGAACAAACTTTGCTCAACACTTATGCAACTTGTGTCTCCTTTGACGACCCTTAAAATAATCCTTTTATATGTTTAGAATTGTGAGAAAAGAAAGCACAAACACATAATCACGAATTAGAGTCAAAACAAAACTAAAATTCTGTTTTTCATAAATCTCAACAGATAGCCATCTGTCAAGCAATTGTCGAGCCACGGGGTTGAAACAGTTCTTCAAGCTCGATAGATATTAGTTGTCGAAATAACTATCAAGCTTTAATGAGCTTTAATGAACTTAAACAAACTTTGCTCAACAATTGTGCAACTTGTGTCTCTTTTGACGGCTGTTAAAATAATCATTTTATATGTCTAGGGTTATGAGAAAAGAAAGACCAAACACATAATCACGGATTAGAATCAAAACAGAACTGAAATTCTATTTTTCATAAATCTCGATAGATAGCCATCTGTCAAGCAGCTATCAAGCCACGGGGCTGGAATAGCTCTTAAGCTCGATAGATACTAACTGTCGAGATAGCTGTCGAGATAGCTGTTGAGTTTGAGCTTTAATGAACTTGAACAAACTTTGCTCAACACTTGTGCAACTTATGTCTCCTTTGACGGCTTTAAAATAATCTTTTTATATATCTAGGGTTGTGAAAAAAGAAAGCTCAACCACATAATCACGGATTAAAGTCAAAACAAAACTAAAATTATGTTTTTCATAAACCTCGACAGATAGCCATCTGTGGAGCAGCTGTCGACCCAGGGGACTGGAATAGCTCTTTAAGCTCGATAGATACTAGCTATCGAGATGGTTGTCGAGCTTTAATGAACTTACACTTTTCAACTTGAATCTTGGACAGACTTGCATGGCTTCAATACTTGATCTTGAAACAAAGTTTCTTGAAGTATTAAACACATCCTAGATCTACCCAAATATAAGTAAAGTGCATTTTGTCAAAGGATTAGCCAATTACCCAAAATAGTGACATATGTTCCTAACAAGTGAATCATATATGTCCTAACATTTTATGTTTAGATCTACATGCTTACATGCTTATATACTTAGATCTACATGCTTTATACCTTATGCCATGTTTTCCTATGCTTTGTTCCTCTTTTCGTTCTAGGTTAATGTTCGGGTTACATGCTCACATGCTTGTATGATGTTTTTGGCTATGTCTTGCTTGGATCTATGTGTCTATGTGTTTATTTCCATGTTATATGGTTAGATCCTTGTCTGCACATGCTTATATGCTTAGGTCCATGCTCTTCCATGTCTATATGCTAGATCTCTATATGTTTACATGCATGTTTCTATGCCTATATGTCTAGATATATGTTTTCACATGCCTATATGCTTGGATCTATGTTCTCTACATGCTTTATGTCATCTTCCATGTGCTCGTGCGCTCCATGCCATGTTTGTATGCCTAGACCTTAGCCCTTATTAAAGGGACCCTATTTGCATGTTTATGCTTGCTCACTTCTATGCTTTATGCTTGTGTTAGTCTCTCTTGTTCTAGGCTTTGCCATGTTCGATGCCCTTAATGGGTTTATGATTGTATGGGTGTAACCACTTGGGATGCATCCCCATGATGCCGGTTGCTTAGTGCATACCTTTCCCCTCTTCCATTTTGTACCATGTTATGTTTACCATGCTAGTTTGCGCCACCCGTTGGCTTTATATGCATCTTTACATGCTTGCTTACATATCCATGCATGAGTCTTGCTTGCTAGTGTGTCATCCATACTTCAACACAATGAAGTCATGGACATTCGATCCAAACCTACATTTGTCCCTCGCGAACACCACCATTTGTTTGTTTTCTTACTTCTTTGTCTTCTCACTTGTTTGCTTGCTTTCTTGTTTCTTTGTTTGCCATGTCTATGATGCTTATCTACTTTATGCCTCCTTCATATGCACTTTGCATCTTTTCCTTCCATTGCTTGTCTGCTGGTTTTTTATCTTTTCCTTTGCATGTATACACATGGGGCGAGGACGCTTAGAGCTAGGGCATAGTCTCCCAAGTGCAAGCAAAAAGGGCGCGGATGTGAGCATGTCATTATAAGCCAAGCTGCTGTGTTCAATAGGTTTAGGGGTCTAACTTTTCCCATTTGGTTTTGTACTCTTTTAAAACCCCTTCCTTCCTCCTCCCTTTCTCTCTTAGATAGGTTGTATTAGGTATATCATGCCATGTACCATTCGTCCTCATCTCTAAAGTATGGCGACCCCTGTTTACTTTTCTGCACCTATATTTTGGGCAATACTCTAGGGATGTAAGCATTTACTTTCCCGCTCTATGTGCTTGCATTGTGCATGATGTATGTATATATATACATGCTCGCCTCTTTCGGTGTGATCGTCACAGTTCATGTTACCTAAGGCAAAGTGATGCCTAATTTCTGCAGTGAAAGTAAGGTGACATGTCGCCGGATTTTCACCGTGGAAATCTGGTACTTTGCCCAAATGCCTTAGGAAAGCATAGATTGGGACCACACCCATTCAAAAGCCAAACCTCAAAGCCCTCCATGCAATCAAAGCCCCGAAAGCCAATGCAAGTATCATGTTTTTACTACCAATCTCCAAAAATTAAGGTTTTATCAAAACAAAAGACTATCTTTGGACAGGTGTTGTAGGGTGTCTAACACCTTCCTAACACGTAACCAAACTTCCGGACTTAAGAATCAAGAATTTTTGTCATCCACATTAGATTAGGAAAAATACCATTTTTCTTAGTTTAGGATTGGTAATAAAATCAACTAGAAATAGGTGACCAATCACACCTTAGAAACACCCAATAATTGGTGGTAACTCCACTTACCTTTGGTAATCCCTTAAAATTTGGCCCAGTTTCCTGCCACTAACGCCAAAGGTAGACCTACATTCCTCCACCGAGAGAGAGAGCACATGAAGCCCCACGCGAACCACGCCACACACTACTACACATGCACACATCCACCCATCATCTGAGAGAAGAGAGGGGGCCCTCCAACGGGGCCCCACGTGCAGGGGTGCCTCACCACGATGGGTGGTCGAACAAAGGCCCATGACGGCAGCGGCAGTTTTCCACTACCGTTTTTCAAGGCCGGGTGTCACAATGGAATCCACTATTTTCATTTATTTACAATTATGTCATTAAAAACATTTTCAGTATCTTGAAGGATCTGATTGGTAAGAAGATTTTTGTTTTTGTTTTCAAAACGGTATAAAAACAATTTACAAAAAATTGAAATTGAAACTAGTTTTAAGATAATAATTTTTATATTATACATGTTTGGCTCCCACTTTGAAGAACAATTTTCAAAATACTAAAAAACAAAAATTGTTTGGGAGACCCTTTTTTTTTTTTTTTTTCCAAATTTGAAATTTATCATTATCCAATATATATATATATATATAAGTAATTTATAGATTTTATAGGTTACTTTTTGTAATTTTTTTTAAAAATAATCTCAAAAATAAAAATAGTCTCCCAAACATCATTTTTTTTTTGTTTTTATTATTTTGAATTTTTTTCTTAAAAATGGGAGTCATACACATATATAATACTAGACTTATTACACGCGCTTTGCGTGGGAATCAAGCTTAAGGTAAAACCAAAAATCAATCAAAATAGGCTCAACATTACAAAACATTACAAAGTAATCAAATACATACCTGAATAGAAATTAAGACCAGGCTTGTAGCCGATAATCTCTATCTCTCTTGCCATGCTCTCTGTCAACTACAAACACCTTTTAGTACTTATCTCAACAAAATTCTTTTCTCCATATAAATTAGATATTATGTACCTTTAAATATTAAAATTCAGCAGATTTCAAATGTTGTTGCATTTGATTTTGTCATGAAACTGGTGGATTTGTTAAATTAGAATGAATCTGTGAAATAGGAAGGTAGAAGATGTGATATGCTTGATAGTGGCTAAAGGGAGTTGAGATAGCAGTGGGTAGGTGTAATTTTAATGTGTTCAAATGAGGGTAATTTTGTACCGTAAGAAGTTAAAACCCAATAGAACATTTGAATTTATTAATTGGAATAAGAATTGTGAAAAGTCAAAAAATTTGAGAATTTAAACAGAGAAAGATGATATACGTTAGTGTGGATGGATGAGGATTTGTGATAACTATATAGAATTTGGATAACAAAATTTTTGGAATGTTTTAAAGAATTAAAAAAGAAAACATAAAAATTCAGGATAAGAATGAGTAGTTTTTATGTGAGGTAGTGGGGTTTTTTTTTTTTTTTTGAAGAAGAAGTAATTTTGTATTTTTTTAAACAAAATTGAAGTATTTGAATTCAAATAGATAACAAATATAGATAGGAATTAGACATTTGAATACAAATAGGTGGTGAGAATAAGGTCCCCCCCCCCCCCCCTTGTATGTGAACATAATTGAAGTGGATAAAACATAATTGAAGTATTTGTATTAAAATAGATAACAAATACAATAGGAATCAGATATTTGATTTTTTTTTCTTTTGTACTTGAGACAATATTACTCTTTCAACCTTTTTTGCTTTTTTGTAGGAAATAAAATTAAACTAAAGGGTATATTATTTCAGAATTTGTACGAGGATATTTTGGTATACCAAATGTTGAAGACGGAATAGGAGAATCCTCTTATTAGTAGTATAGATAAAAATTATTATTTGAAAATTATTTTCAATTTCAGTTTTTTGAAAATTGTTTTCATCCTGTTTTAAAAACAAAAATAAAAATCTTCTTGCCATATAGACCCTAACATGCTTGGATAGTAAATATTGAAATTTAATGAAACTATTTCCAGTAAAATTGATGGTACGGTTAATGCTTTTTTTTTTTTTCCTTCTTCCTTTTCTTTTAATTATCTGAGAAGTATTGCGTGTCAGATGAACTGAAATGACTTGATATCACCATTGGAACTTGGAAGCTCAAATGCATGAATCTTAGTAGTTGGTAGTCAATGCTTGGAAACTCGAATTTTCCAACATCTACCAACTTTTAAGATCAATAGAATCTGTTGAATGTCGGCTACCGATGACCCTAATTTGGTAAGAGTATTATGGTTTTTTTGTTTTGCAATTCATAGATGGTGGGTCCCACATTTAAATTTATTGTTTGACTGATGTTCTCTAAATTCAATTTTCAGAAAGTTGTATCCTATTTTCCATATTCAAAATAGGATTTTGAAAATGACTAAGAGCATGTTTTCAAAAAACAGAAAATGTTTTTAATGGCACAGTCATAGATAAATTGAAAAAAGTAGATTCCACATATTTGTCTAAACTCTTCTATCTCTTAAATTAAGGAGTTTATCTTTATGTTATTATTCTAGTGTCTTACATGGATTAAGAATAAGCTTAACTATGTGTTTATAAGCTCTTAGGCACCTTCTCATTGCAAGCTAGTTTTCAAAGATGAGTTCTACTCATGAGTTTGTAACATTTGGTATCAGAGCCAACCACCACCCCGAGTAATCAGGTGTAGCTCATTGAGTATGGGACCAAATGAGTTGTGACTTTTGTGGTCAGATCATGGAGGGGACGATCTAGAAGCTAGATTAAAATAACTGATAGATGAGTGGAGCCACCAAAAGAAAAAGGGTTACGATCGAGTTAGTGTCGCTGGAATAAGTCGTCGTGGACGTCGACAGTGGAGTATGGTGGTATGTTATGATCCTAGTGTCCCACATAGATTAAGTATAAGTTTAACCATGTATTTATAAGTTCTTAGGCATCCTCCCATTGTAAGCTGGTTTTTAAGAGTGAGTTCTACCTATGAGTTTGTAACATTTTATCATAAAAAGAATTCATACACATCAAATTTGAAACTTATCATTATAAAAAAAAAAAAAAAAAAGTACATAAGCTCTATTCCTTTATCATTATCCACACAAAAGAAAGTAATTTATAGATTTTACACGTTACTTTTTGTAAATTCTTTTTTTTTTTTTTTAACTCAAAAATAGAAATGGTCTCCTAAACAGTTTTTGTTTTTTTTTTTTTTTTAGTATTTTGAAAATTGTTCTTAAAAGTGGGAGCCAAACACGTATAATATAAAAATTATTATCTAAAAACTAAATTCAATTTCAATTTTTTGAAAATTCTTTTTATAGTATTTTGAAAACAAAAAAAAAAAAAATCTTCATACCAATTAAACCTTTTTTTTAAAAAAAATCTCAA
>NW_027069733.1:728345-734905 GCF_002906115.3 Quercus suber
GAATTGAACAATGTTGAAAGTTAGAAGACTGAATTGGATGAAAATGAAATTAGTGAACTGAATTGAATTTTAGACAAAGTTAAAGTGTGCAATTTGTAATTTTGCCAAAAAATTATGTCTAAACAAATTCTTTTTTGGCTTAGCATTTTTCTTTTTTTATGTTCTACTGTTTGATCACAAAGTGCATGAATTAATTTGAAATCAACATTTGATTTAAATCAATAGAAATCAATACTCCATGGTTAAGGGGTAATTGTATCCATTCCAGAGTGCTTATGATGTCATGTAATTTAAACTCTCATTCCATAGAATATTTTTTTTTTTTAAATTGTTTGAACTTGTTTAAAGGAAGTCTCTAACTCATTATACTCGGTAATTTAGATGATTTTGGCTAATGAGTGGATGTCATTAGCCATTAGAAGAACATGTTATATTTATGTGTGTGTGTCTGTTTTGTGGGGGTAGAAAGTGTTTAATAAATAAAACTTATCTTGTGATTATTAATATTGGTTAGTTCCTAAAGCCATATGGAGAAGTGACATAGTAGAAAGCTTTTATAACCCATTACACTTACAACTGCAAGTTTAAAAATTATGAATTTGAATAATAACAAGTTTTATTAGTGCGCAAGTGATTCAAAACCCTAATGCTAAGTGGGGGTTTAAGTGGTGCAAGGACAATAACCATACTTACAAACCCATTTTTCAGCCAAAAAATAAAGCGAAAAAAAGAAAAAGAAAAGACTATATGTCATTCAAAGATTCTACACCTTTATTTCGCGCGTTATGAGCTTTGATTTTTCTTTCGAGTCTAAAAATTAAATATGTGTCAAACCTTTTTTGACTGCATTATCAGCGTAGTCATGTTCCCTTTGCATGCATTTACACAACAAATTTAATATTAAAAAAATAAAAAACAGGAAAACCGCACTTATAAATAATTGATGCTAGGGCCTAGGGGTGTTGTGAGAGCTCAGAAAACAAAATCAAACTTGCAACATTGATTGCTCTAGTTGTGCTCAGGATTCATCTTTATCTTCATTTTAATTGTTTGTATCATTGAGCATGACATTGATTATGGGTAAAAGGTCTCATAAACTTCTGTCCGCAATTTTTATTTTTTTACTACACTTGAAACCAGCCCTTGGAGTCATTACAAGGGTTGGAGACAATAACATGTGGTGCATAGAGAGGGAGAGACAAGCACTCCTTGAGTTCAAAGAAAGCCTTATTGATGACAACAATTTGCTCTCTTCATGGGGGAGTGAAGATGCAAAGAAAAATTGTTGCAGTTGGGAGAGAGTTCAGTGTAACAACCAAACTGGCCATGTACTCGAGCTTCATCTTGATTCTTGCGGGTTACGAGGTAAGATTAGTCCTTCATTGATTGAGTTGCATCATTTGAGTTATTTGGATCTTAGTGGCAATGATTTTAATAATAGCGAAATTCCAAAGTTCACCAGTTCACTCAGTAACTTAAAGTACCTTATTCTACATAGTGCCAATCTAAGTGGGCCAATTCCATTTCAACTGGGTAAATTTTCGCACTTGCAATATCTTGATCTCAGTTGGAATAATTTGGAACCTGTCCAAAATCTCGAATGGCTTTCTCATCTTGTTTCAATAGAACACCTTGAACTAAGTAATTTAAATCTTAGTGTAGCCAATGATTGGCTGAAAGTTGTTAGTGGTCTCCCTAAGCTATCAGAGTTATGGCTATCTAATTGTTCTCTTCCTTTGATCACTCCCTCTTCTCTTTTGCATATCAATTCCTCTAAATCCCTTACTTATCTCGATCTCGCTTACAACCCTTGCATCAACTCTTTGATATTCCTCTGGTTGAATTCTAGTACCAACCTTGTTTTTGTCGATCTTTCTTCAAATCAGTTAAAAGGTTCAATTCCGAATATTTTCGGTAACATGAAGTCTTTAGAGCAACTCTTTCTTAATGATAATCAACTTGAAGGTGGCATTCCAAAATCCCTTGGTGATATATGTACTTTACATGAATTGTACTTGTCGTCGAACAATCTCAATGGACAAGTTCTTGACTTCTTCCACAACTTGCAAGGATGTGCAAAAGATTCACTAGAGAGCTTACATTTAGGCAAGAATCAAATTACGGGGCCAATGCCTAATTTTGCCATATTTCCATCTTTAAGAGAGTTAGACATCTCTAACAATAAATTTAATGGGACTTTGGGAGGAAGAATAGGAAGCCTATATAAGTTAGAGTATTTGGATATCCGTTCAAATATGTTGGAAGACGTTATCTCTGAAGCCGTACTTTCAAATTTCCCCAATTTGTATGGTTTAGGATTATCTTCCAATTCTTTTACTTTAAATTTCAGCTTTGATTGGGTTCCCCCATTTCAATTGAGTGACTTATATTTGAGATCTTGCAATTTGGGTCCTAATTTCCCAAATTGGATTAAAACTCAAAGAAACCTTATCTTCCTTGATCTCTCCAATACTAAAATTTCAAATACCATCCCTACTTGGTTCTGGGACATGCCTTTTAAGTTAAATTATTTAAATTTGTCTCAAAACCAAATCAAGGGTAGATTGCCAAATGTATCAAGTATATTTTCAGACCTTGCCATACTAGATTTCAGCTCAAACAGATTTGAAGGCCCACTACCAGTGATTTCTTCTAATTTGTCCTCACTAAATCTCTCCAAAAACAAGTTTTCGGGGTTAAATTTATTTATATGCTCAAAGACTGGGGGTATGATGCACCTGGACTTAGGCAACATAGCTTGTCAGGGGAATTGCCTTTGTCCTTGCAGAATTGCACTTTGTTGAGATTTATGCACTTGGAAAAGAATAAATTATCTGGGAGTATACCAGCTTGGATAGGGGAAACAATTTCCTCATTGATCATTCTTAGCCTTAGATCCAACAAATTCTGTGGAAGCATAGGGTCACAACTTTGTTTGCTAATCCATATTAGATATTTGGACCTATCTCAAAATAGTATATCTGGAACCATTCCACAGTGCCTCGATAATTTAATTGCCATGGCTCACAACATTTCAGATGTTATGACTAACAAGTACTTCATTTGGAATGGCCCTGAATATAGTTTTTATACTGATTATGGAAGTTATAGTGACAATAGTGTCCATACAATTGTTGGTTGGAAAGGAAATGTGTATGATTATGGAAAGAATTTTGGAGAAATGAGGAGCATTGATCTTGCAAACAACAAATTGACCGGAAATATTCCAGAGGGGATATCCAACCTCATAGAATTGAAAGCATTGAATTTATTGGGAAACATGTTGACTGGAATAATCCCCAAAAACATTGGTAAGTTGGAACAATTGGAATCTTTGGATTTGTCAAGAAATCGGTTTTCTGGTTCATTACCTGCTAGCATGGTTGGCTTACATTATTTGGGCTATCTTGACCTGTCCTATAATAAATTATCGGGAAGAATTCCAACAGGCACTCAACTCCAGTCCTTCGACCCTAGCAAATTCATGGGTAATGCTGGACTTTGTGGACCTCCACTTATAGAAAAGTGCCTAGAAGATCAAACATCCATCGTTGGAGGCAGTAAAAACCATCAAGAAGATCGCGATGGAGGAAGTAAAAACCATCAAGGAGATCGAGACGAATTCTGGAAGTGTCTTTATGTTGGTTCAGGGTTTGGATTCGCTGCTGGTTTTTGGGGAGTCTGTGTCTCTTTAATATTGAACCGTTCCTGGAGACATGCATATTTCCTAATGTTGATCAACCTAAAGGATTGGTTGTACGTGACAATAATAGTGCATACTACAACATTGCTAAAGATGTTTTATAGCTGGAGGCTATCACAACTTCAATAAAGGTTTGCGAAAAAATTTCAAACTAGTTATATGTTTCAATCTATTTCTTCTCTTGGATTGATTTTGATTTTGCAAACTAATTACTGTTGTTTAACCTTGTAGGAGATCTCCGGCCTTTGATATTATGTGCTTTTTATTTGCTTATGATCTCATGATGTGGTGCAAGCTTGGTATATCACACGATGTTAGACTTCCAAATTCCAATATCATGTGTGTGCACGCTTTTATGTATACAGATATACAAAAATTTTCTCATTAAAAAAAAAAAAAAAAAAAAAAAGAAAGATATACAAAATTTTGTGTGTACTTGGCAGAAGCTAAAATTGCCATCAAGAAATTATTTGTTTTATATTGGATTAATGATCTAGTTTCGTTTGAATAGGCTAGGTGGGGTTCAAAATACATTGAGCAGTAATTCACTAATTCTATGAATATCTTCTTTTTTTTTTTTTTCCTTGTATTAGTGTGTAATAAGTCACATAAAATAGTGCCTATATCAAATGCATGATAGACTTCATGACGTAATTGTTTATGGGGAAATGACTCTTATACACACACACACTGACTCACATAACTATACAGATGCTCATACGCATATTGCACAGAAATTGTCAAGTCACAAACTCCAAATTAATTAAAATCATGACTTGAAATCACAATTTCAGTGCAAAATATGCATGTGTGTACATTTGTGAGGAGTAAGGTATGTGTAACAAACACCACCCATTGTTTATTTAGCTAATTAGGGATAGAACTACATGTAGTTCAAGGGCACCATGACCCTTAAGATTTTAAAATTTTTTGAAGTAGGTTTGGGGTAGGACTATTCTTGCTGATGTGTATGTACATGAGAAATCTCTATGTTTATGAGCTGGGTTTGGGTTGGGTTCTTGCTTCTAACGCATGGGAGAGAGAGAAATGAAAGAGGAAGGAGAGTGTTTCAAAGAGAAGAATGAGGAGTGGGGAGAGAGAAAATATCATGGGTTGTGGTAGCATAAGTACTGTTACTGCTTTGAATAAACAGACATGTGGGCTCCACAATTTTTGAGTTAAAGTTGAGTTTTTAAGCTGAAAACTAAACCCAATATTTGAGTCAAACACATTCTTGAGTGATTTAAGAGAAAAATAGAGAATAAGACATGAGATATGGGTTAGAGTTTTAAAAACTAAATTTTGAGTGCTGCTAAAACAAAACATAGCTAAATCTCCTCTCAAATTCTGACTCTAAAATGCCTTACCCAAAACACGTGCTTATAGATATTAAAAGTTAAAATAGAAAGTATGGATAATTAGAGTTAGTTTTGGAATTTAGTACATATAATTGGATTGTCCAAACGGTGTTGTTTGGTTTATAGGTCTAAAACCAAAAAAAGTCATTTTCTTGAAACAAATGATTTGGTATTCTTCTTGCAATGAGTTCAGGGAGGGATGAAGTAGGGCATTTGATTTAATCTGAGAAGGAATGAATTTGATTTAAGAGAAAAAAGAGGGTCTTGGTCTTCGAAGGAGAAGTCCGGTTGAGAATAAATTTTGATTTGAAAGAATGGCTAATCGATGTCATGTTTGGTTTTAAACCCATGGTATTGACCATACTATTAGGTGCTCCCTTTAAGAGCATCATACTTTGAGAGTACCTAATAATCAGGTTTATACAACAACAATTAGATTTTTTTTAAATAAAATTTAGTTTTAAAACAATATCGTTTAGAAGCCTTAAGGGTGATTAATAATGGATTTAAACAAAAGCATTAGAATGACTTGTTTTAATAAAATAAGGGACTAAATTTATAATAAATAAACTTTAAGAAATCTTACTTTTTTATAATAATAATAATAATAAAAAATCTTATTATTTTTCTTTTCCCTTTCTTTTTTTTTTTTTTTTTTTTTTAAAGAAATACCGATCTTAGGGCTATAAACGAACTAAGCCGTTCATAAACAATTTGGGCTCAGCTTGATAAAAAGCTCATTCATGTTCATTTGTTTTTATAAATAAGCCATGCTTGAACCTTAGTTTTAAGCTTGTTTGATAAACAAGCCAAGCCCAAACAAAAAAAAATTGTTTGTGAACAAGCTCATAAACAATATGACTCGATAAAAATATGTCGAGCTTAAGCTCGTTTATAGCTTGATATATGTTTACTAAATAAACTCATTATTATGACATTACACATATGTTTTAGAATGTTAATTTATAACTTGTTTATTCATATATGTTTGAAATGTTAATTTATTTAGATTTGTGAAGATTATAGTTGCATGGATGACGACTATGAATGTAAAAAATTGTATTTTGAACAATACTCAAGCTATAGACAATGAATGATGAATGGATGTATTTAATTATGTAAAGTTGTAATTTGAACAATTTCTAATCATAGGTGGAAACCATGGAATTAGAAGCATGATAAAATAACTATATTATTGTTTTTTGTTTACTTGATTTTTGGTAATATAAGCATTTGATGATGCAATTTTTTTGGATTTCAAGCTAAAAAACTTGACTTGAGCTCAAGTTTAAGCTCAAACTTGACTTGACTAATTAATCAAGACAGGGCAAGCCAAGTTGAAACTTTTGGTATTTTTATGAGCTCGAGTTTAAATATTACTTTTAGACTTGTCTCAAGCTGAGGATGATTAATAATGGATTTAAACAAAAGGATGAGAATGACCCCTTTTTTTTCATTAATAATACCACCTAAAATTATGATTTAATGGAAACATTTTA
>NW_027069733.1:734955-738515 GCF_002906115.3 Quercus suber
AAAAAAAAAAAAAAAAAAAAAAAAAGACATAATTCTTGGATATGTTCAAAATTTTCTAAACCCATTGTTTTGAACTTAAAAGCCCAACTATGAGTTTGACAAAACCCAAACCCATGACATTTTTTTTTTGGTGGTGAGAATCAAGTCATCAAAGACAAGCGTGACAAAATTAGTTCAGCCAGCAAGTGGAGACCTAGCTGAAACAAATCCGCGATCCCCTAATATCATCGATTTCCTTTCCTATGAAATGACCTTGGCAACCCCAGTATCAAAGGGATGGAATCCCTCAAATTTCTTCTTCTGTCGGAAAAATCTCATCAAAAAAATTTTCAAGAGATTTGATACATACAAATTATTCAAAAATTTCAAACGTTGAGAAAAGTACCCTTTCAATTGGGGATTTTTTTTTCCCCAATGGAGAGCATATCATGAATCAAGCCAATCAATTGTCTAGTTCTAGCTACTTTCCTACGGATATAGCTTGTATCTAGTGTCTAGTTCCATTATATAAGTTAGAATACATAAACATGTCAAAATTGGATAAGTGTCTATACTCTAACGTGCCTGGTGGAACTGGACAGTAAATACAAGTTCTCCCATTTTCATATTATATTTATTTTCTATCAACGATAAGTTTCAAATGATCAAATAAAGTAGAACTGATATTTCTCCTCTCTCCCTATCTTATATCTTAAAATTTTTGTTTCGGCATCCTGTGACAAGTAGCACATCAAAAGAATTTCCTAGTGTAGGTAAAATCGCTTCTTAAAAATAGCAAATTTAGTTTCATGCCTCAGCTAAAAAAATTGATAAGTTCTTCCTTCTCTAAATTTTGAAACTCATTTACTTTATTGTAACATCTCTTTGTTTGCATTTACTAACTTTGTTAATTAATTTGAGCAATCTTCATACAATATCTTGAATGCCCCCCAATTGTTGAATAAAGTAATTGATTTTGCTCAAATTAATTAACAAAATCAGTTAGTGAATCCAATAGATATTTCAGTATAGTAGATAAATTCAGAATTTAGAGAAGTATGAACAAATCATGTTGTTGCGTTGAAGTACGAAATTGAATTTGTTGTCCTTAGAGAAGCAATTTTGTCCCCACTAGGAATACAGCAATGTAAAATGTAAAATGAATGTGATATTGCAACAATTTTCAGAACAGAACTGCTACTATAGCTTTTTTCTGGCAACAAATCAATGTAAAATGAATGTGATAACCTTTTTTCGGTACGTAGTTACATAACCGCTGAGATACGGGAGATAGTGTAGTAGTTTCTTAAATCGTTGTTGTCAAAGCCCATTCTTAGCTCTGACCCCATGCTGGAAATGTGTCTTCTGAGTTTCGTGTTCACACCTTGTATGTCCGGGAAAATGTTGGTGGATATGGGGAAGTGTTTGTGTGTATGGGTTGCCACTAATTATTGAAGTTTACACTGTCTTGTCACTTATCCGGCTATCTGTATCTTGGTTCTAATAACAATCTTATATATATATATAAAATGTATGCAGCCTTCTAGCCTGAGAACACCAGTATTGGGGGTATAAAAACCTCCAAATTGCTATTTTAGAAACCAGCAAGCCAAAAATCATCTACCATCTACATCTGTTGGTCAGTATCTTTTTTTTTTTTTTTACAACCTCTGTACAGTTGATTCTCATAAATCAGCCACTCTTCTTTTCTTCTCTCTATCTCCTCTCTTCTCTAACTCCATCGTCGGAATTTGAATCTCAAGAATTCCTCTTACTCTCTCATCCTCTAAGCTCTTAGGTTCCACAAGGGACAAGCCCACATTGCCAGATTGGGCAACACGATGATGGCGTGTGTAGATCGGCGGTGGGTTCTCCTCTGCCTTCTCCTTTGCTTCTAGGTGTAGATCAGTGGAAGGTTCTTCGGCTTCTCCCTTGCTTCCAGTTGTAGATCAGCGATGGATTCAAATCTTCTTCAGCTTCTATGGGTTTGGTGGGTCTTGGTGTCTTATGGGTCAATGGTGGTGGGTCTTGGTGGTTTAGTTTTTATTTATTTATGGGTTGTGGGTGATACTGGTGGGTAGCAGTGGGGAAGAGCTTTTGAGTAGAATAGAGAGATGTGAGAGAAATAAATTTTTTATATTATTTGATTGTGTAATTTATATTATTTTATTGAGTTGTATGTAAAAATAGAATTTGGGATGTTGGGTAAGTTGTTGTTGAGGTTCAAAAAATCATAACACAAGGTCCAAAGAAATAGCACATTAGACAAATTCCATGGAAGGTAAAATTGAAAAAAAAAGTTAAGCTCACAAAAGAAAAGGATGGTAGGCTCAAAGATTTGAAGCCCAAGATCCATGAATGGGCAGGTTTTAGAGCCCATGAAACAAAGGGAAGAAAGAAAAGGCCCAGACCAGAAGACCAAAGAAAGTCCAGTAGAAGAACAGGGTCCGGGATCCCTGTGACGTGCAGCACAGCCAGAGTAGGATTGAGACAGCTCAAAAGGGGAATCAAAAAGCACAAAAAGCGAAGGACATATCTGTCCTTCTCAAGCACTCAGTGACGTAGCAAAGAACTAGAGGGTTTGGAAAGCAACAACTCACGAGCAAAAGGCTAGTGCTTCGAGGAACCCAGAAAGATGAACCATAAGGGGAAGTAGCTAGGAAAACCTTTGACTTGGCAGGGAAGGATTCGGCTCACTTGGGAAAAATGACAAAAGAAAGGGCAGCCAAAAGCTAAGTCTGAAAAGGTAAAGGCATGGAAGCATTGAAGGAAAAGAGATCAAATGTTAGAGCACTCACAGCAGTGGTGCTATATAGGTATAATGCTATATTTTTAGCTTAAAATCACAAAAAACATCACGCAGCAGTGGAGCTAAATCTAAAAGATTTAGCTCCACAGCTACAGTACACATCTATATTTAGATGTGTACTGTAGCTCACAGGTAAAAAAAAAATTATTTTTTTATTACATTCCTCTCTCATCTCTCATTTAAATATTCTTTTCCCATTCTCTATCTCTCCGGCTTCTCTCTTTCTTCTTCTTTCTTCCTCCACCTTCCTCATCTTCTCCCTTCTTCCTCCACCGCCAGCCCGATCTCACAGCCCAGCCGCCAACCCAGCTTCGACCCATCACCGGTGCCGACCCATCTCGCCGATCTTCCCACCCATTCCGCCAAAACACCCATCTCGCCGATCAGACCCAAGCTTTGGATTTCATCATTGAAGCCGCCGATCAGACCCAAGCTCTGGGTTTCATTCGTCGATCCAAGCTCTGGGTTTCATCATTGAAGCCGCCGCTTTCTTCCTCCGCCCAATGCTTTGGTTTTCCGTCGATCTAAGCTTTGGTTTTTTTTTTTTTTTTTGTTGCATTGCGTGAATTTGATTGCCGTGGTGTGGGTGTTGCCTGGTGGGTCGGGTGGGTGTTGGCTTGGTTGATTTTTTTTTTCTTTGTTACGGGCTGTGGTGGTGGTGGTGGTGGTTGTTGTGGGTGTGGCTGAGGTAGAGTGGGTTTGTTTTGTGGCGTTGTGTTGGCGGTGGTTGTAGCGTGCTTTGTGGTGCTGTGGGTTTTTTTTTTTTTTTTTT
>NW_027069734.1:0-3415 GCF_002906115.3 Quercus suber
TATTCCTTATTTGCATTATGAAATTTATTACATAAAAAATATATTAGAAATATATATTTTTATATTAATTTGGATTATTTTTGTTAATTTTTTCATTTTTATAAGTTTAATATATTTATTTATCTTTTAAATAATTATTAAATTAATTATGACATTATTGAATAGTCTGGGTTTGAAAAACCCTTGAACTTCTCTCTTTTTCGATTCATTGAATAGTCTGAGTTTGAAAACCATGTATAACCTATAAACTTATATTTTATGCATAATTTTAACTGAAAAAACCTTGTAATCTAAATAATTTATTAATAATACAGTTATTAATTTTTAATTTTAAAGAAATTTTACGAGCATGTAGAATAAAAAGAATATGTAATCTAATGATAAATTTGTTAAAATTTACATCCAATAAAAAAAATGTTAAATAAGACTGCTGTAGCTAAATTTTGTTATTTAAAAAATCACACGAGGGAAACTACACATGAATAATATCTCTGATAGGCATAGAGTGGGTCCAAGACAATAGCTCTATTGTGATTTGGGACAAACTTTTGAAAAGTTTAAATGGGCATACCCATTCCCTTTTTAAAGTGTAACCTTTTTTTGGAATTAGAAAAGTTAGGTTTTGGATGGAGACACAAGGTCCCAAACAATTACAATTGACAGACACAGAGAGAATGGAGCAATAAAAGAAAGCATTGATTAATTCAGAATTGAATATTCTGTGGTAACCGTAACAGAACTGCAGTCATAGTGGACTCATTTTAAAGTAGAAGACGACGCGCAATCCACTGTAGCACATTGGTAACTCATCTTTCAGAGAAGACGACGCGCAATCGGAAACGAATGATAATAAACGTATGAATATGAACACAAGGCAAACCCCATGCAGTTCCAGTCATTGAGAGTTATCTTTGTCTGATACATATATACATACATTAATTAATTGGAAACGGGAAAAGCTAAAGAGAAGAGGAGAGACTAAAGCTTAAAGCTAAAAGGAAATGTCAATTAGTGCGTTGGAGTATTGGTTAAGAATCTATTTTAAAAAAGTTTTGACATTATTTTTATAGAAAATAAAAAAAAATTATCAAAATATTAATTATTTTTTTCTTTTTTCACAAAAATTTCTTTTAATTAGATTGTTAATAAATACCTTATGGCACTTGTTAACATAACCGAAGCTAAATAAAGGTGAAAATGGAAATTTGCCATTTAATTTTTAACTTTCTCTATTCACGTAATTAGATATTAATTTCTGAGAAGAAGGTCAAGGTCAAGGTCCCCTATAATCAATATATCAGTCTGTATCTCCATTTAATAAGTTGCAGGCAACCTGTGGTCTCAAGGAGTAATCATTTATGATTTATTTATATACTTAATTATTTGTGTCTTTTTAAAGAATGTTGTTACGTTTATAACAATTTTATAATATTTTTATAATTATATGTAA
This sequence comes from Quercus suber, assembly GCF_002906115.3. NCBI lineage: Eukaryota > Viridiplantae > Streptophyta > Magnoliopsida > Fagales > Fagaceae > Quercus > Quercus suber. The sequence continues at coordinate 1,451 of NW_027069734.1, forward strand.
TTTTTTTTTTTAAGAAAGAAAAAAATGAGGTTTTTATGGTTATATTACACCTTCGAACAAAGAGCCAGTGGCCTCGATCGAGATAGTCTAATCTCAAGGGCCCTTCTGTACCACTGTGTGAGAGTCACCTCACATTTGTGAGAACACTTCACCACTAGGTTTGCTCACCAACAGAAACATGCGGACAGCAGGACTCGAACCTAGGTGTGTTGCATGAAGCGTCCAAACCTTACCCATTCAGCCAAACTCCTGTTGGCACAATTACAGATGATTAGTTGTTATTAGTTTAAATTTAAAACTAACACTAAAATTATTTTTTTACCTCAATAATAACAACTAATGACAACATGTCACTCAAAATTTATTATAAAAATGTTTTAAATATTTCATTTCGCATTTACAAAATACCAACACTCTAGTCGGTCAGTGGACACCGGTAGTTGTGTCGTAATTAATGTGTTGTAATCACTACTTCTGCAACTTTGACTTTTTTTAGTATCAATCTTACCTCACATGGATTTACATAATTTATTATCATTCCTTATTCAATTCAGTGACTTTGAACTTTGAAGCCAAATGGGTGGAACCGTGGAAGAACAGGAACTCTGCTGCCATTGCTTTTCATGCAATATTTGCTTATGCCACTCACAGCCAACGACGACCGTAAGTTCACTTCAATTGCTTTCTCCTTTTTCTATCTTTGTTAATCATTTTTTCCTTGTTATCATATGTGAATGAATTGCTGAGACAGAAACATGGCAAAGACGACTATAAATTGGATTTTTTATTCTTGAAATTTCTTCTACTTAATGATTTAATCATTCTCAACAAAACTGAAAAAGACATTCAGTTTGGTGACCTTCGGACAATAATTTCACCCACCTGGGATGAATTTTTATTTGTTCTTGTTGTAGTAAGCAGATGGAGAAAGAACATAATTGTTCTAAATTGTACTGGCAAGGGCTTGGTATTCAGCCTGTGTCTATCTTTTGCAATTTCTGTACAATGAGATGCTATACAAACTCTGTATATACACACACACACACGCACGCACACAAGAGTTTACCTATGAGGATCCCTTGATTTTAGCACAATAAAGGGCTTACATGTTTACAACATGTGGTTCATGCGCGATATGCAATTCCTCCACAGCACACGGAGGGTTACTGTTTTTGTTAGGCGATTATCAATGATCTCCAGTGTGAAGGTTATGGATCAGTGCCTTGGAGAGTTACCCTTTGTTCCATTAACTGCATATGACAATAGATTGACACATTCCCTCTTCTACAGGCACAGTGCACATTTATCTGGTAGCATTCATAAGTTAAGATTTGATAGTGTTGTATAGTTCGATTCAAGTTACATAGCCCATGATATAATGGTTTAGGTACTTTTAGAGTTAATTTTGCAGCACTTGGAATTAGAAAGGACTCAGTCAACCTTGATAAGAAAATCATCTCTTGGATGGGGCTTTATTTTTGTTCTTTGGGTTGCTGAAATAACAGTAGATTGCGACCATGTCCTGAAAATTGCTTGCCTAAAATGGAAGAAAGCTAGTCCTAATCCTCCTCTCAGTTTACTACATATTCAAATATAATGCTTGCTAATGAACTCCACATCAAATGGCACTTCCTTCTCCCATAATTACATGTGTAACTTATCGTCCAAAAATATATATATAATCCTTGTATAGTTCTATTTGACTATTCATATTGTTTCTATTCCACCACCCTTTTTGGTGATTCAATTATTAATACTGTTTTATAATTTTTGCTGCAGTTAATGGTCTACTGTCTCTCCAGGAAGAGTTGGAGAACACGCCAAATTGGAAGGGTAGTGCTGATCCTTGTGACAATTGGGAAGGGATTAGGTGCACCAATTCGCGTGTGACCTCCTTGTAATTTCACCCTATAATGATTTTTTAAGGTTTTTAATTCTATCCATTCTTTTTATATATATATATAT
>NW_027069734.1:4704-63446 GCF_002906115.3 Quercus suber
TACTTCATGTTCAAAGGTGTTAACCGGACTTTCACATAGTTTACTTGGGTTATAGATAATCTAGGGCAATGATACTCTCACACTTTTTTTTTCACATCCACTTTTTTACATCCATTTTCATGTTTTATACGTGGAGAATAGGTGTTTCTCTATTCTTTGATGCTTGAGATAGAGAGTTATTTGTGTGTATTTAAGGTTTTGGTTTGTGAGCATGCTTTTGTGGCACCTTTGTGATATTCCTATTTTCTTAGTGAAACTTTCTCCTAGATGCCGCCACCCATAGACACAAGCCTAAGCCAAACCATGTAAATCTTTGTATTCCTGTGTGATTGCCTTTTCTATTTTTCACAAACCACTATTATTTGGTTACACACACAACATTGTTTTCATTTTCGGAGTCTGCACCTCTAATGCCAAATATGAACTCAAACGTCTTTGATATAGAAGCTAAGAAGTTCACTTTGATATTCTCAATTATATAGCAAAACACTGTCAATTTAGTAGTTATTTTGTAACCCCCCCCCCCCCCCCCCTACAGGCTTCTTAGCTGCAATTTTCTCACTGGCAACATTCCTGAAACCCTTGGATCTGTGACGCATTTGGAGGTGATGTGAGTATCTAGCTCACATGCTAAAGTGAATTCAGTCTAAGATTGTTGGAGCTGTGAACCTCTTTCGAGTTACTGTACTGAGTATCTTGTTTTGGTTACAGATGCTTTGATAGGAATTCATTAAGTGGGCCCGTACCTTCGAACCTCAATAATCTTGTAAATGTTGGAAAGCTGTAAGTAAAGATGATAGACATATCAAATACACCACTTATAATAAATTTTTTTTTTTTTTAAATAATCTTTTGCGGGAAATTTCACTTTACAAATAGAGCTGTTGATGCTCTTTGTTCAGGTACTTGTCCAACAATAAGCTGACTGGTCCTATACCTGACCTTACTGGCATGAACAACCTCCATTATGTGTAAGTTGCAATAATATTACTAAAAGACTATGAATTTCATTTGTGTTGCAGGGGTAAGTGAGTAGTGTCTGACCATTATAATTTATGATCAATTAATTATCCTATTTTTTGGGACTAAGGCCTTTGTTGTTGTTGATGTATTTATCCCTTTTTTTTTTTAACTCCAAAGTGGATAGTATTTGCCATCTTCATTTTTCTAGGTTAAATTTATTTCATATTACTGCTATCAATATGTTTTTTTGTTGAGATTGTAAGTGTATTCTGCAGGGATATGAGCAAAAATAGTTTCGATGAGTCTGACTTTCCTCCATGGATTTTATCCTTAGAGTCTTTGATGACATTGTAAGTTTCATTTTCCATTCTCCATATCCCTGACCCCTTGCTCTGTCATCAACACATTGATAGCTTATTTAGTCTAGTCTCACAGTTTTGACCTTGCTATGCTGTAGCTCCTTAAGAGTGATTGGCTTCTAATATGCAGTTGTTGGTATTTTCTGCACAACTGAATGAACTCACACAACTTCGTCTACTTAGTCCTCATCTGCAGCCTGCAGCTATTTCTAGTTTCTGGCAGATTTGTAGATATTTGTTATATCATATCTCATTTGATGCCCTCTCAACAATACCCACCACTATTCTCGTCAACACAATGCATGGACTTTTATCGGGTTGAATTACAAGACATGGAGATTGTGTTAGTCCAAGCATGGCTGATTTGGAATCAAAGAAACCGGGTTGTACATGGAGGTAAGTTCCATGATCCAGGGTGGTTGATCAATCATGTAAGAGAGATGTTAGAGGAGTATTGGACTGCACAAGAATAGATGGGACCTGAACATGTGATGCAGCCTACTCAGGATACCTGGCAGCCTCCTCCAGAGTCAGTCTTCAAGCTTAATTTTGATGCAGCGGTGTTCTTAGGCCTCAACAGATCCGGCTATGGTGCGGTCATACGAAATGAGAAAGGAGAGGTTATGGCAGCCATGGCAGCCAAGGGACCCGAGGTATTTTGCAGCGAGGAGGCTGAACTACTTGCATGTAGAAAAGCCATTGAGTTTGCCGTGGATGCGAGCTTCTCTGAATTAGTCATTGAAGGGGATAACAGCTTTGCCATGAAAGCTATTTCGACTCTGAAGGATGATCAGTCAATGCTTGGGAATGTGATCGGGGATATTCAACACTTGCTTAGAAATTTACAATGGGAAAGGATTGATTGTATTAGGAGAAGGGGGAACTGTGTAGCTCATGTATTAGCTCAATTTACTAGGAATATTATTGAGGATATGTATTGGATGGAGGATGTTCCTCCAATAGCTAGGGAAGCTCTGTACCAAGATGCTAATTTTTCTGATTAATTGAATAACATGCTTTTGTTTCAAAAAGAAAAAAAGAGAGATAGAGATAGAGATAGAGAGATCTTTTTTACAGCGATATATACATAGGCCTAAATTATTAACTAATTAATTAAGATGAAGTTACGTAGGACCATTATAATAATTAATTATATCTGCATTAGGAAACTGCTCTTTGACAACGTCACTGACCACACCATGTCATGTATATTCGGAGTGGCATCGTGCCCTGCATCAAGAATCAATTCCTATCTCTTTGTAACACACAATGAGTTCACAATGCGTTTGGTTTGGTTCCTTCCATCTATGCTCATGCTCACGCTTTGGCTCCCGGAGCACCTCATGCACCTACAACTAGCCTAAGTTTTGCATCCTTAGCTGGGTAGATGAATTCTACCCTTAGAGAGACTGCTTCATTTGGACAGATCTCTACCCCATCCTTCGGTTAATTAATTAAGCACATTTTATGTACCTATGTCATCAATTGAATATGTAGATTATCTGATTAATGTACAGATCTTGTTCACAAGCACAACATTAGTACATTACTGCATTATCCGAGCAATGTTGGCTACTTGGCTTGTTTTGGCCAGACATATGTTAGTCCTGAAACTCAAAAAAGCTCTATTTTTTAGATGTTACATGTGTTGCATTGCTGTTTTTTAATTTTTATTCACATAATGCTAATCCTCATCTTCTCTATAGATATCCTGTCCATCAGTTTTAGTCTTTAACGTTTTTGGTTTTAGTATTTGACTGAAAGTTTATTATATGTCCTTCTATCTTCGCAGCCCCTCTTTTTGCACTCTTCTTTTGCCTGTAAGCAATGTTGCGCGTGCACCACAGGAAACTTGAACTCCATCATTTTTATTTTACTTTTTGTTGTTTTTATTGTCTTTTAGAAGCCTTTTACTGTGGCTTTTATTTCATTTGTTTTTAAAATAAAATTTTGGCTGTGTCAAACATCATTGGAGGCGTGGGAATTGTTCTTGCTCAGGCTGCCCCTTCAATCAACTACATAATTGATTACCATCTTTCAAGGATAACCTTTTTTTTAGTGATGTTGATTTAGGAAGAGGATAAGAATTTGGTTCAGATGTGCTCTTGTCAATACATCCTTGGACAAGTATATAATCAATTCCATTGATTGAAAGATTTAACTTTTCCAAATTGATTTTACAGCTTGCAATGATGATTATCAGCAGTACCTCAATTTGAAAGCGACCCATTTTTTCATGCACATTATACTATTCTTATATTCATGCCTACTTAATTTACTCTGTTTTCTGCAATGTACTTGATTATGAGTGCTTGTTTGGGAGAACTTATTTTCATTGGCTTTGTGTATTTGGATTAACTTTTTATTGAAAACTTGTTTGATTATTACCTGGAAAAGAACAAGGTTTTAAAAAGTTGTACATATATAAAAAAATTAATGAACTAACAAATTAGTAGCTTACTCTGCATTTCTTGGTGCTTTCCTAGTTATCTGGATCCCTACCACCCTTTCTTCATCTCAATCATTTCCAAAATAGTTTGCACCAAACAAACCTCTAACCCACTTTTCGCTAATTCTAATTCTACCATGATAAATGACTACTCAATAGCAAGTTCAAGTTAGATTAATTGGTGGTTTTTTTAATCAAATAAGAGACCATGAGCAAAATGCAATGAGTGAATGGCATCATGCAAAATGGGAGCGTATTGTAGTTCAATTTACACTTCTTAGTGTTTTCAACCTAAATATCTAGGGGTTGAATCCTCACACCCCAAATTATCGATGTAAAAAAAAAAAAAAAAAAAAATTACTTGTTAAGTTCAAGACCTTTTACAGGCCAACCATATCCAACCTAACTAGGTGGGCCTAATCTACTTCCCTAGTTAACTGAATAAAAATCCCCTTCTAAACAGCCCATCACATTGTCATAACATTGAATTAAATTACAGAGTTGAATGTCAAAGACGAGGTCATAGCTGTTGTTTTTTATGAATGCTGATTGTAACAAGTACAAAGAACACTAAGGATTTTACGTAGGGAACTACAGTGTCATCCATCGGTGCTATATTATAACAAGAGTTTAAAAAAGTACCATCATATTCTATGATAAATGAAATATAAATCACAAATAAAATAAAATTATAATACCTTCTTGAAATGGTTCATTTAAGTCAAAGCAATTTTTTGGGAGCAAAGTAGTGAGTGTCACTTGCAATTACATTCACATCTATTGGTGGTATAATATGCATGTATTAAAAATAAAAATTAACATCATATTAATTTTAATATATTTTTTAAAAAAATAAATATGAATCAAATAAAATACTATGAGGGAACTTATTTAATAATTTCTTTAGAAATTCATACCCGAATGTGGGGCATTTTTTTGAAGTTTTGGCTGTAAAATAGCAACTGGAGTGTGTTAAAAGAGCAATTTTAATTGTTTAAAAAGTAACATATTCATGCCAGTAAGTTGTGTTCCTCTTTTTCATTCATTTATCACAATTTTTTTATTAAAAAGAAGAAGATGAAGATGAAGAAAAAGAAAAAGAAAAAGACATCAAGATATCCCATTGATCTTTTGAGATAAACGGGATAATAAGAGAATGAATTGAATTGTCTGGTGTATCATCATAAGTATAAATGCAAAAGTCTCTTATGGTGTTGCATAGCAGTAGCATCTGGTAGCCAAAAAAAAAGTTTTATTTTACATAAAAAAAAAATATATATATATATATATATACACACATATATTACATTCTTTTGTCACCACCAAAATTACCCAAAAAAAAAAAAAAAAAAACCCACATCCTAGAGCCATCGCTGCCTAGCCCTAAACAACCGGATTTTATTAAAAAATAACCATAAAAGTCAAAGTACATTATTAGTTAGATAAAGTTTGAAACAAATTTCATTTCTAGCAAATCAAGTCTAGAGGACTCGATTTTGCTCTAAGAAAATCAAGTGTGAGATAATCGATTTCCAAGTGAGTATGGAAATCAAGTGTAAGACACTCGATTTTCAAGTGCAAGACACTCGATTTTCAAGTGTAAATTCACTAGGGAAAATCGAGTGCTGAAAACTCAAATTGTTAGAAACCAAATATATTTGAAACTAACTAATAACATAGATTGGGTTTTATAGTTATTTTTTAATAAAATCCTAAACAGCCCCATACCAGAAAAACAATAACATTACCGCACCAGCACAACCGATTCAACTCCACCACTGCCGCCCAACCCAGCAACCGCCGAATCAACCCAATGCACCAAACCCCAAACCCCAAACCCACAGCCAAACCAAAACATACAGTCACCACCACAATCATACCCACTTCTAAAATCTCAAACCAAATACCAAACTCACACCACCACAATCCCACTTCTCAAATCTCAGACCCACACCACCACAATCATACCCACTTCTCAAACATCAAACCAAATACCAAACCCATGTACAAGAAAAAAAAAGGGCGAGCTCAAGGTGAGTCACAGCTGTGGAGGCTTGGAAAGTGGCAGAGCAAACTCGAGCGTTGGTGGTCTGTGAGCTTCGGCCCGGAGAGAACAGAGAGTTTGAGAGAGAGCCTTCGGCCCGGAGAGAACAGAGTGTTTGAGAGGGAGAGCGACAGGTTTTTGTGAGATGAGAATGGCTTTTTATTAAAAAAAAAAAAAAAAAGGAGAGAGATTAATATAATAATGAAAAATAAGTTTGCATCCTAATGTACAGCAGGTTCTATAAACCCATGTCATAATCATAAATAAACACTCTCTTCAATATTCCTTGGGTACCATATATCAATATTCTTTTGGCCGCGTTGCTTAGGAGAAACATGTTTGGTGAAATGCATGAATTGCACAATAAGATGGTATGTAGAGGAATTAGTGGCAATTGCTATACTGTACATGTGATGATGCGTGCGTGCTTGAAGGACGGGAAGCCTGAGGAGGCAGAGAAGTATTTTAGAGGGGCCAAGGCTAAAGGGATAGAACTTGATGTGGAAGTGTGTAGTATTGTTATTCAGGCTGTTTGTAAGAGACCCAATTTGAGTTTGGCTTTTGTGTTATTGAAGGGGATGAGAGAAATGGGATGGGTTCCTTTGGAGGGTACGTATACTTGTGTTATAGGAGCTTGTGTGAAGCATGGGAATATGGTAGAGGCATTGAGGCTTAAGGATGAGATGGTTAGTTGTGGGAAGTCAATGAATTTGGTTGTGGCGACAAATTTGATGAAGGGGTATTGCGTGCAAGGGAATTTGGATAGTGCTTTGGATTTGTTCAATAGGATTGGTGAGGATGTACTTTCACCGAACAAGGTTACTTACTCAGTTTTGATTGAATGGTGCGGTAAGAATGGGACCATGGAAAGGGCCTATGAGCTTTACACCCAAATGAAAGAGAAGGGTATCCAGCCTAGTGTCTTCAATGTGAATTCCTTAATACTTGGGTTCTTGAAATCTCGGTCACTGGAAATGCATTCAAGCTATTTGAGGAGGCAGTTGAATGTGGAATTGCGAATGTTTTTACATATAATTATCTTTTGTCATGACTCTCTGAAAAAGGTAAGGTAAATGAGGCTCAAGGTATATGGAAAAAAATGATTAGCAAGGGTGTGGAACCTAATGTAGTGTCTTACAACAACATGATACTTGGCCACTACAGAAAGAGGGATATGGACATTGCAAATAGTTTATTTTTGGAGATGATAGATGATGATGCCGAAAATATCAACAGTGAGTTGCACAATGTTCGCACCCTCGAGACGACACCTGCACAGAAAAAAGAGGACCTAATAGAGAGCACCGGTGTGGTGCCGGCCAAATACCCTCCGAAGGTCAAGTCAGAAAGAGTGCTCACAACTCTAGAGTGCTAGAGAGGGTTAATTATGCGTACCTTGGCTTATGAGGGTATTGGGGCTTTTATAGTGGCTTGAGATTGACATCCCTTCCTTGATGCGGAAGTCTTTTCCTTATAGGACTCTTCCTATGGAGTCCAAAACGTGATGAACAAGTCTCCTCCTTACGCGGAAGATTTTTACCAAGTATACCAGATCTCCGAAGTCCTACTAGCGCAAGGACTCTATTTGGGCTCTTACGAGAATGGGCCAAAATATCCCTCCTTAGGGGCTCAACAGGCCCATGGATAATCTAGCCCAGCATAATTCAGCCCGTCTGTGTCCGGCCCGTTCACAATAGGTCCGTCCATATAGGGCCGTGCAAACGATGGATCCGTCTACTTGGGCTTAAGAGATTTTTCCCCTTTCAGCTGCCCCTCACCCGATGGGTCCGTCAGCACATATGTACGGACCCATGGGGTGAAGGATTTAAAACTCGGTAGCCTGTCTGTAATTTTTCATCCGTACAATGCTGAGTCAGGGGCTGGCGCATTAATGCGTTGTGCCAAATGTCAATCTGTTAGTGGCTGTTGTTTTGGAACGAGGCGTCGCTTCGTCTTCCGTGCACTCCCAGTATAATATTAGGCCTCCGCCTCTCATTTCTCCACTTGCTGCTGGAAGAGATTTGTCAGAGCGAGTCCGTCACGTCTGTCAGAGCACAACCCGTTCACTCAAGTATCCGTCACTCGTCGTATCCGTCACTCGTCGTATCATGGGACATGCCAACACAACATTAGATTTCCTATTTTTCTTCCCATGATGAGATTGTATCATATTTTAATTCTACTAAATTTTGAGCTGCAACCTTTGTACCAGTTGCTAAATTCTTAATTCCTAAAAGTGATGTCTAGTTAGTTACCAACAAAAACAAATAAGACCACAAAAAAAAATAAAAATAAAGTGAAGTTTTATAGGTTAGAATCATCATGTACAAAAACTTATTTACAATAAGGTAAATAAATAAAATACATACTAAATAAACCTTACTTCAGCAACATGATCAAATTTAATAGACCATCACTTATATCAATTTCCATCAAAGACCAAATTGTCAAATAGTAATGTGCCATTGATTTCACCCATGTCCACTACAGACATTTATCGATGTGTCCATATATAAATCACTCAGTTGTCATTGTTTTGAATTTCCAAAGAAAATCAAAATAGTGCATGTATAAATTGTAAGTAAGTGAGTCACTTGTATTGCCATAACATGGTCAAAGTTGGTGGCAAACTTGCTAAACTCGGCCAATTGTTCTTACATCGGAGAAGATGTCTATTAGCATTCCAGGTTGTGAATTTCAAATGGTTACAGAAAGTTATTAGTTTGTATCAGTTGCTATGCCCCAAGAATAGCAATTGCTTTTGCCTTTATCGGAACACATCAACTATATCATTTTGTGTTTAATAAGAAAAGAAATAGTATTGTTAAGCTTTGTCTAAAACTCATGTACATAGTATTCTAGATATTCAAGAAGAGAAAATTCTAAAAAGAAAATCAAGTTGTTGAAAAAATAACATAATTCAAAATCTAAAACTAAAAACCCAATTATTGTTCATGTACATAGTATTATAGATAGGTATTCAAAAATCAAGAACCAATTAGTTTTTCTATCCACACAACAATTAGCATAAAGCTAGGTACTAATGAAATTTAAAAATAATTCAGTTCTTTGAATTTAGTCACTCCTAAAATACCAAAAAATTTCTCATAAGCTAAACAATCCTCGAAGTTATTCGTCAACCAAACTGGCCAACTAAGGTCCCAAACACAAAAATTCTAGCCACAACACAACAATCTACTTAAACTAATGTACTTTGAAGAATTAGAGTTTTCTTTAAAAAATTAAAATAAAAAAATTTAAACTGTTACATCCCAAGTTCCATACACATACAAAAAAAAAATTTAAGGTTCAAACTTTACTCTCTTTTCTCTTCCATTTTCCCACAGTTTCTGAGACACAAAATAGTCAAATTAAACAATAAACAACAAATTATTAGTATAAAGAAATGAAAATCTAATATAGTTGATGTGTATTGAACCATAAAAAGCAAATTATCAAGCACCGCCCAAGAAAAGCAACAAATTTATTCCTCTTTCCTTCAAAAGGTTCTAAGAAAAGAATGGTTACCAATTGATTAGTATGACCTTCAATAGATTAAAAAGCCTCCAGTGATTGTGAGTCTTGATCATTGACATCTGTCGAGAAATTGACAAACAAAACAGAGATAAAAATGAAATTTAGTTTAGCATATAAGACGACTGGAGAAAGAGAACAATAGCAATTTCTCTTTGATGAAAATGAATAACACTTTTACTGTAAAACAAAGACCAAAATAAAAACATCACATTGAAATTAATTATCATACATTGTAGCAAACATATTGAGAGTAACATTTTTACAGTCTAGAGATGGGCAACTATAAAACAATTTATAACAAACATGATCAAATGCCTAACTCAAAGCAATTTTAAAAAAGAAAAAAATATATATTGTAATAGTTTTGAGAGCATGAAAACTCAATCTCGTTCATAATGAAATCCAAAAATTGAACCACGTTTTCTTCTTCCTAGTAATGAGATAGGAATAAATAAATAAAAGAATAAGAATAATACAAATAGCATAACTCATTTTTGAGTTTATACTCTTTGGACCTAGGCTACCAATGTTCACCTCTCATTTGCTTCAATTTCATCTGCAAGCTCTAGAGTCATTGTCTATATCTTGCACTCATTTGATTGGGTTTTGGTAGATGAATTTGAGCCATGACCAAAAGAACAAAAAAAAAACACTCAACAAACTATCGCATTAAAGGTCATACCGACCAATTTGTAAAAAGAGAACAATTGAGAATTCATAGAAAAAAAAAATGAGAGGTGAGGAGGTTGCAATCTATCGGTGACTATAAGAATTCCATATAGTAGCAGTATCTCAAGAGTCTGGGCTAATGGAAAGACACACAACAGATTTGGAGATAAAGTATCGGTGACTATAAGAATTCAATATAATATCGGCATCTCAAGAGTCTAGGTTAATGGAGAGACACATGATAGATATGGAGATAAAGTTACACCTGAAATTAAGAAGAGACTCAATAAATGGCAATTGGTAAAACAAAAAATAAAAAAGAAAGAAAGAAAATAAATAAATGATGACATGGCGCTGATGTAGCTTAACTGGAACGTAGCAACAATAAATGCAACGCTTCAACTTTTAGATATATATATAGATTTGGTTATAGCACTGATAGCCAACAATGCTTCAAACGAAGACTGTAAGTTCACTTCAATTGCTTTCTCCTTTTTCTTTCTTTGTTAATCGATTTTTTGCTGTTATCATATGTGAATGAATTGCTGAGACAGAAACATGGCAAAGACTATAAATTGGATTTCTGATTCTTGAAATTTCTTCTACTTAATAATTTAAGCAAACAGAAAAATACATTCAGTTTGGTGACCTTCGGACAATAATTTGACCCACTTGGGATGAATTTTCATTTGTTCTTGTTGTAGTAAGCAGATGGAGGAAGAACAAAATTGTTCTAAATTGTACTGGCAAGGGCTTGGAACTCAGCCTCTGTCTATCTTTTGCAATTTCTGTACAATGAGGTGCTATACAAACTGTGTGTGTATATACACACACACGCGCGCGCACACACACACACAAGACTTTGCCTATGAGGATCCCTTGATTTTAGCACAATAGCATGTATACAACACGTGGTTCATGCGCGATATGCAATTCCTCCACAGCACACGGAGGGTTACTGTTTTTGTTAGGTGATTATCAATGATCTCCAGTGTGAAGGTTATGGATTAGTGCCTTGGAGAGTTAACCTTTGTCCCATTAACTGCATATCACAATAGATTGACACACTCCCTCTTCTACAGGCACATGGCACATTTATCTGGTAGCATACATAAGTTAGGATTTGATAGTGTATAGTTTGATTCAAGTTACTTAGCCCATGATATAATGGTTTAGGTACTTCTAGAGTTAATTTGCAGCACTTGGAATTGGAAAGTACTCAGTCAACCTTGACAAGAAGATCAATTCTTGGATGGGGATTTATTTTTGTGAAGATCAATTCTTGGATGGGGATTTATTTTTGTTCTTTGGGTTGTTGAATAACAGTAGATTGCGACCATGTCTTGAAAATTTCTTGCCTAAAATAGAATAAAGCTAGTCCTAATCCTCCTCTCAATTTAGTACATATTCAAATATAATGCTTGCTAATGAACTCCACCTCAAATGGCACTTCATTCTCCCATAATTACATGTGTAACTTATCATCAAAAAATATATATAATCCTTGTATAGTTTTATTTGACTATTTTGGTGATTCAATTATTAATACTACTAGCTACTAACCCGTGCGATGCACGGGATAGTTTAACAAAATTAAATTGTTGCACATCAATTATTGCAAAATGGTAGAAGAACTAAGAATAGTACATTGTACTCATATTTTGCATGATGACAATGAGGTTATAAAATAAGAGTTGAAGGGAAAAATATCAAAAGAATACAATTTGATTGGAGAGAGAGAGAGAAGCAACTCATATCCAATATCAATTATCAAATAACTCTTGTATGTAAATATCATACACTACAGCATTAGAGGGATAGATATCATAACGATGATAACCGACTAAATCACATATAGTGGAAAGTCTTGTGCCACTCAGTTGTAAGCTAACAAACATTAACAACCTCCACATCATTAAGTTTTACATGGATTGAGGCATTGTGTACACCATATAAACTTATCAAGAATTACCTCACGATGCTCCTAATTGAATTGCATTGGTTTGGGGTAACCTCTAGCAAAATAAGAAAAAATAATATCTATCAAAATAAAAAGTTAAGTCAAAAAAATATAGTAGAAGCCATGAAGTCAACAAAAACAAATTTTAAGGATAGTTCAAGCTCAAAATTAAATGTGTGTCAGTTTTTTCCAACTTAATTTTGTCATTAAATATCCCTACTCAAAATTGAAAATATTAATGTTGTCTACTATTCAAATTTGTGTAGTAGTAAGTTAAATATTCTAGAGCTATATCCAACCAAAAACCATAAAGAAAGGCAGAGGGAGGCAGACTGATTTAAATGAAGAAAAATGAAGGCCTCTAGCAGATTCCAACTCGTAACAATAGTGAGCATCACCTCCAACTTAAACATTAGAGCCCTTATGTATGCTAAAATTATTATACATGAATATGTTTATGGAGTGGTCTCACACCCTTGACCCAAATGATATGCATTTGGCTATAGTTTTTATTGAGGTCTTTGACCATATAATTCCTCAGGGGTTTACTTTTGGGTGGTTATACAGTCATGAGGCCTCTCCTAAATTTTCAATAAAACCCAAAAACCGCTGCACTATCATGAGCTTTCAAGTGGGAAATCATAATTTCAGCTATAATTCTTAAGCTTATAACTTTAAATATACATGTAGAATCACTACTTCTCTTTTGCATAATTGGATGCCAAGCAAGCATCAAAATGTGATTTGATTAGGTCTTTTCTTTATTCTACTTGATAAAACATGTATTTAGTGCTCAATGTTTGTTTTGTAATTAGAAACTCTTCTCAAAATAGTTTATGAATTGAAGTATAGCTCATGTTTCCTAGAATGCATAAGGAGCACACAAATAACATTAAATCTCATGCTCAAACATTATGTCCAGTTTCATAGTAATTACCTGTAAAACTATTGAATCTTTGACTTGTATAATCCTTTTCATGGCCAATTTTGGTTATCACTATCACTTCTTCTACCTAAAAAACCAACAAATTCCAAATAAGAAATCTTAACAACAGCAAACCCATGTCTCCAAGACATTTAATCAAATAGGTAGTATGTACAAACTTAGAAAACATAAATATTAACTTAAAGGGAATCCAAAACCATGTTATATGAAAACTGATATTTTTCACTATAAACAATACATCACCAACAACAATGACGATGAAGACACAATTAAGGACATCAAACATGCTTAGAATAACATGTGTTATATCATACCTTTACCAAGTGTAATACAAGACAAATTATTGTATCTGTCCAAAAATATGTCTAATTCCTCTATCAGAATTATTCATTGACTGCATACCTTTGCACACAATCAATTCTCTGCATACAAAACTCCTCAGCAACCATCTATTATTTTGTAATACAACTCTACAAAGTTAAGTTGATAATCCACTTCTTAAAATTTTAAAAAATCAAATGAACTAATGACGAAAATCTAAATATTTTCTAAAACAAAACCAATAACTATATAGCATCAAATCAACTGTGCCTAAAATTTTTATTGAACCCCATAAACAAAATTTATTTGCAACACACAGCCCATATATATCACTGAAAATTCTGAAACCACAATCTACATCAATACATCAACTTCAATTAAAAATAAAAATAAAAATAAAAAGAAAGAAGAAGAAATCAAAGACAAAACAAATGGAGAAGGAGAGATACTTTTACAAGAGTGGCAGAACTTGAATAGATTACCAATCTAACAAAATAAATTTAGAGTGACCTGTTGGGAATTTAACCAAAATTCCAACCTGTGAGAGACAAAAAAAAAATAGAAAAAACACACGTCAAAGAAAAATAATCACACGCACAAGACAGTATTTACGTGGTTCGGCAATTTGCCTACGTCCACGGAGTTGCAGGGATTTCACTATTATCAGGGAAAAATACAAAGTGCAGCTACAGTGTTTTTCTCTCTTTCTAAAAACACAACAACAGTTGTATCACAAACCCTAATTATAAAAGCTGCTTTTATATCCTACTTACAGGGTTATAATGGGCTAGGCCAAAAATAAACTAGGCTCCACAAAGCCCAACAAATCTCCCACTTGGAGACTAGTTCAATCATCAACATCAGCCGCTATCCTCCAAAAGCAATCCCTCATCCCTGCAACTCATCCTCCTATCCTCAAGCTAGAAGACCAATTGAAGCTGCACACAGCTTCAACTTCTCAATAGTAACACCCTTAGTCAACATATCTGCTGGGTTCTTAGATCCACATATCTTCTCAAGTGTTACCAACTTATCTTCAACAAGGTAACGGATAAAGTGATATTTTGTTTGTATATGCTTCAACTTTGAATGAAAAGCCGAATTTTTAGCAAGAAAGATTGCACTCTGACTGTCACTGTGTAGAATGCCCATCTCCTGCTTCTTACCCAATTCATCTAAGAAACCATGTAGCCAAATCATCTCCTTTCCAGCTTCAGTTGCTGCAACATACTCAGCTTCTGTAGTAGACAAAGTAACAATTTTTTGCAGATTTAAAGCCCATGATATAGCTGTACCACTCAGAGTAAATACAAACCCAGTAGTACTCTTTCTACTATCAACATCACTAGCAAAATCAGCATCTACATAACCTTGCAGCTTCAAACTTGCACCTGTGAAACAAAGACATGTATCTGATGAATCCTTCAGATATCTCAGAATCCACTTGACTGCCTCCCAATGCTGCTTTCCAGGCCTACTCATGAATTTGCTCACAACTCCCACTGCATGTGCAATGTCTGGCCTTGTACACACCATAGCATACATCAAGCTGCCAATAGCTGAGGCATAAGGCACCTTGCTCATATGGTCCCTTTCTTCTTCTGTCTTCGGTGACTGTTCTTTGCTCAGTTTGAAATGACTACCCAAGGGTGTGCTCACTGGTTTAGATTCATTCATGTTGAACCTACTGAGAACTTTCTTCACATACTCTGACTGTGAAAGCTTCAATGTACCATTAGCCTTGTCTGAGGCATAAGGCACCTTGCTCATATGGTCCCTTTCTTCTTCTGTCTTCGGTGACTGTTCTTTGCTCAGTTTGAAATGACTACCCAAGGGTGTGCTCACTGGTTTAGATTCATTCATGTTGAACCTACTGAGAACTTTCTTCACATACTCTGACTGTGAAAGCTTCAATGTACCATTAGCCTTGTCTCTAATGATTCTCATACCAAGGATTTGCTTTGCAGCTCCCAAATCCTTCATTGCAAACTGTTTTGACAATTGCTTCTTCAGATTATTAATCTCCTCAATGCTAGACCCTACAATGAGCATATCATTCACATACAACAGTAAAATGATATAAGAATTGTCAAAGAATTTAACATAGCAACAATGATCAGCTTCACATTTCTTGAACCCAATTTTATGCATAAAACTGTCAAATTTCTTGTACCACTGTCTAGGAGCTTATTTTAGGCCATACAAACTCTTTCTCAGTTTACAGACTAGATTCTCTTGTCCCTGAACAATGAACGCTTCTGGCTGAATCATGTAAAGGTCTTCCTCCAAGTCACCATGAAGGAATGCTGTCTTCACATCTAATTGCTCAAGATGTAAATTTTCTGCAGCCACCATTCCCAGCACCAGTCTAATTGTTGACATCTTCACAACTGGAGAAAATATCTCTGTGTAGTCAATGCCTTCCTTCTGCTTGAACCCTTTAACAACTAATCTGGCCTTGTAACGTTTGCTACCATCATGCTCATTCTTTATTCTGTATACCCACTTGTTGTGCAAAGCCTTCTTTCCTACTGGCAATTTAGTCAGCTCCCATGTCTGATTCCCTAACAAGGAACCCATCTCATCCTTCATGGCTAATTCCCACTTGCTTGAATTTTCATCTTGCAAGGCTTCATCATAACACTCTGGCTCACCACCATCAGTCAATATTAGATAATTTAAAACGGGTGAATAACGCTGTGGAGGTCTAATGTTTCTGGAAGATCTGCGGACTTCAGCTACAGGTGTACTCTGATCTACCAGTGAATCTACATTCTCCTTATTTTCTTCACCCCTTTTCTGGATAGTACTTTCAGTCAATCCATCTAAGTTGACAAACTCAGATTTCTTTTGATCTATCTCTGCAATATCTGAGACTACAGTTGACCTGTCCTTGTACATAACCTGTTCATTAAATATCACATTTCTACTTCTGATGATTTTCCTGTTTTGTTCATCCCAAAACCTATAGCCAAATTTCTCTTCACCATAGCCAATGAAAAAGCATATTTTAGACTTAGTATCAAGTTTACTACAAGCATCAGAATCAATATGAACATAAGAAACACAACAAAAAACTTTTAAATGGGAAAATTTTACCTCTTTACCGCTCCATGGGAACTGATGGCCCTCGGTTTATCAGGTAAGCTGCAGTGCTAATAGCATCAGCCCAAAAAGTTTTTGGTAGTCCAGCATGCAACCTCATACTCCTAGCACGCTCATTAAGAGTTCTGTTCATGCGCTCAGCCACACCATTATGCTGTGGTGTCCCAGGAATGGTCTTTTCCATCCTAATTCCCTGTGCAGCACAATACTCACGGAACCCTTCATCTATGTACTCTCCTCCATTATCAGACCTCAAACATTTTAGTTTTAAACCTGTTTCTATCTCAACCATGGCTTTCCACTTCTTAAAAGCTTCAAATACATCAGATTTATTTTTCAGAAAATAAACCCATACCTTTCTGCTTGAATCATCAATGAAAGTGATGTAGTACCTGGAACCTCCAAGGGATGCAACCGGAGAAGGCCCCCCACAAATCAGTGTGTACTAACTCCAATTTTTCTGCCTTCGGTGTCTTGTCAGTTTTCAAAAAACTCACCTTTTTCTGCTTTCCTAAGATGCAGCTTTCACACATGTCAAAATCAATGGACTTCAATTCTGGTAGTTTTCCTTTTGACAGCAGCATCTTCATCCCTTTCTCACTTATGTGACCAAGCCTGCGGTGCCATAGGCTTATGTCAGTACTTGCATCAGCAACTGTAATTGTGTCTCTTAAACTTGAGGTCATATAGAGAGTGCCAGCCTTCTTTCCACGAGCCAATACTCTAGCTCCCTTTGTAATCTTCCAAGTACCACTAACAAATAGTATTGCATGCCCTTCATCATCAAGTTGTCCAACAGAAATCAGATTCCTCCTTAGGTCAGGAATATGTCGAACCTTCTCCAGTAACCAAACAGACCCATTGGGTAACAATATCCGGACATCTCCCATACCCACAACATCCAGGGCTGAACCATCAGCCAAATACACCTTACCAAAATCACCTGCAGCATAGTTCTGTATGATTTCTCGGTGTGGAGTGGTATGAAACGAGGCTCCTGAATCCAAAACCCAATCATCAAGTGGACTATCTACTGCAAGAAGTAATGCATCCTGTACCTTTTCTATTACAGCATTAGCAGAATCATCTTCATTCTTCTTCTTAGGACTTTTGCATTGGTTCCTAAAGTGACTTGTTTTCCCACAATTCCAGCATTGTACTTGTTGGCCTGATCTAGATTTACTTCTGTTCTGATTAGTATTTCTGGATTTTGATCTGCCTCGATTTGAATTTCTGTTATTACCTCTGCCTCTTATCTCAAGGTTTAGGGCAAAACCAAATCCAGAGGTTTCACCTGCATCTCTTCTGCGAATCTCCTCAGCCAGAATTAAATCTCGTATATCATTGTACTTGAGTTTTTCCTTACCTGTAGAATTGCTTACTGCCATCCTCATTGCCTCCCAACTATTTGGCAAAGAAGCCAAGACGATCAAAGTACGAATCTCATCATCAAAATCAATTTCTACAGACGACAATTGATTTGTAATAGTGTTAAATTCATTCAGATGTTGTGCTACTGATGCGTTCTCTGCCATTTTCAGATTGAATAGTTTCTTCATCAGATGCACCTTGTTGTTTGCTGACGGCTTTTCATACATACCAGACAAAGCCTTCATCAGATCTGCTGTGGTCTTCTCCTTTACAACATTATGTGCAACAGACCTAGATAGAGTTAACCTGATAACTTCCAGTACCTGTCTGTCAAGAAGAGCCCATTCATCAGCCTTCATCGCCTTAGGTTTTGTCCCCAAAAGAGGCAGATGCAATTTCCTCCCATAGAGATAATCTTCAATCTGCATCCTCCAATACGCGAAGTCTGTGCCATTAAACTTTTCTATTCCAGACGTCTTTCCTGCTTCCTCTGCCATTGCTCCCACTCAAACCTAACCCTAGGCTCTGATACCAGTTGTTGGGAATTTAACCAAAATTCCAACCTGTGAGAGACAAAAAAAAAAAAAATAGAGAAAACACACGTCAAAGAAAAATAATCACACGCACAAGACAGTATTTACGTGGTTCGGCAATTTGCCTACGTCCACGGAGTTGCAGGGATTTCACTATTATCAGGGAAAAATACAAAGTGCGGCTACAGTGTTTTTCTCTCTCTCTAAAAATACAACAACAGTTGTAGTCACAAACCCTAATTATAAAAGTGGCTTTTTTATCCTACTTACAGGGTTATAATGGGCTAGGCCAAAAATAAACTAGGCTCCACAAAGCCCAACATGACCCTCCAATGAAATAAATTTAGCCCAAATAATCCATTTAAAATTTGAAATTTAATCCAAATAATTCAAAAAAAATTAATCACCAGGCCCATTCTTAGGCCCTTCAAAAACATAGGAACAAAAAAACCCTTAAAAAAAACACACTATGGCTTTTGTCAAAACCT
Source organism: Quercus suber (assembly GCF_002906115.3). Taxonomy (NCBI): domain Eukaryota; kingdom Viridiplantae; phylum Streptophyta; class Magnoliopsida; order Fagales; family Fagaceae; genus Quercus; species Quercus suber. The sequence continues at coordinate 23,450 of NW_027069734.1, forward strand.
ACAGCATGAACTCTAATGGCATGACCAGCATTGGCCTCTCTAAACAGGCCAAACATGTGATAAAAATAGAGATTAGTGCAACAAAGATCTCCTCCACAATGGCATCGAGAGTATAAGCATTATCAGCACCACTAGCCTATGCAATTGGTGCATGTAATTTTAGAATTAAACTGGCCTATCTAAGTAAAGCTAAATCAGATTTGCTAAGAAAACCTAGATATCAAAATTAAGCTATCTCCACTATGAAACCCATCCATATCCACAATATTTTCCTACAAAACTAGTAGAATTTGATTTTCTATGATTGTTTCCCTCACTTCAAAAGAAAAAATTAATAGAGAGGGAAAAGGGTTAGGAATTGAAATCCCTAAATTGACAGAAAACCTAATTGAAGACATAATTAAAACACAACTTCGAGCCTATTTTCTATTTAAAAAAAATTCAATTTGAATTTTAAACCATATCAATAAAAGAAAATTGAAACTTGAAAAAGATCAATAACTATCATTTCATCAAATGAATAGCATGTGAATTTCATCATTTAAATTGGAAAAAGTAGCTACTTGGAAAAGGTAGTAACTATCATCAATATACAATTTACAATAAACAAAATGACTAAAATTGTATTATTAGTAAAATCTAACAAATCACTACTAAACTATTCCAATACCAGAACTTATCTTGTTCCTAGCAGAGACATAAAACATGGTCTCAATCAACACACCACATTCTCCCTCAAATCTACATTTTGGTAGAAGGATCCCATTCCTAGCCAAATCATTTTTCCTTTAATACCAAGCAAAACAAAAACAAAAAACAAAAGGTATATTATGTCCAAATAAAAGCAATCCTCAAGATTATTAAAACCTGATGTCAATAAGAGCACCTCAATATAATTCCACACATTCAGCGACTATGCAACAATTTGGTTTCAAAGGGGGAAAAAAATGCACAACCCAAATGTATAATCCAACAATATGCAGAAGATGCTCTTCTTTTTTTAATAAATCATATCATTCACATAAGGCATAAAAGAAATTAAAATTAGAAATCTGAATAAAGAAATACAAATAAGAAAACTCAAGACAACCTAAAAAAAAAATGTAATCATTATTTTTCTTTAAGAGAAGGGAGGGTGGGGGGGCAAAAAAAAAATGCAGACAAGTGAAGGCATTGCTTCCCATAAGCGTCACAACATTTTGCACAACATTCGGCAGGAAAATCATAAGGTTCCACCAACAAATTCCTCAAAACTTTCGGGTGATTCATGGTTATGGTGATTTTATAACATAAAACTGCATAAGCAATAAATTCTTTGAAAGTTTTAATCAAGAGAATTGTACTTCAGTTTATGAGGTTATGAGGTTAAAAGAATTACAATGCATGTATTAAAAGATTGGTTATAAGGTTAAAAGATTCCATGAACAAAAAATGCATGTATTTAAAACTATTACTGCCAACACTAACAGAGAACAAACACCTATTAAGAATCTCAAACAACTATAGTAACCAACCCCAACCTTCAAAACAAAAATAAAATTCCCACAAAAACACAAATATTTCAGTCATATAGCAATATGCAACAATACCCACAAAAAGAAATTTTGAATTTTGGGGTTATACCATCCTCCTTTCCTCTCATCCTAATAATTCCAATTCTCCATCACTACCAACCATGAACGGCTAAATAAAAACAAATCTCAACAAAAACCCAAAACCTAAATCATAATGTCCAAATTTTTAAAACAGAAAATAATTACCAACAGTAGTCTGACGGTGGAGGAACAAATGCCTGACAGTGGGTGGTGGCTCTCTGCCTTACAGACTTGCTTCGCTTGATCTTTCTTTAACTACTGACTTTCACTCTCAGTGTTAGTCATTTTTCTTAATATAAGACACTCCGAAGATTACTCTCTCAATTTCGTTTTTTCTGTCTCTTTTTGTCTGATGGTGAATGATCCTCATATTAACTTCTCTCTTTCTACGTTTCACGGTTTATGGGTTCTCTAGTTTAGGTATAGGCAAAGGGCGAGAGTGGCTCAAGATCGCCCACATCCCTTGCGTTCAGACTGATGGCAGGTCTGTCTATGAGTTGGAAGAGGAGGAGCTATAATTGTGTAAAACAGAGACGAAAAGAAGTCTAGATATTTCCAGGTACAACATTTAAAAAGGAAAGAAAAAAAATATTTTAAAGAATTTTTACATAATAGTGTTCATTACATTGTGGATGAAGAAAGCTGATTAAAACAATAAATCCAAATGAAAGAACAAAATCAGTACTCTATGTATGTAATTACACAAATATGATTGTGAAATTTAGAACCCTCAATCTAGCTAATTCTTGCAGTGATGTAAGCTCGTGGAATCTGAACTCCTAAAAATTGTTCTCAAATTTTCAGAACAGAGAGGTACATTAAATTTTGGGTAGTATGATCTCTTATAGTTTGTAATTTAGTTGAATTATATGAACCTTTTATGTAAGGACACACATCTGTTCAATGAAATGCCTGAAAGAGATTTTGTATTGTGGAATTTGATGATTGCAGGTTAGGAAACATGGTTTGGGACATGATGATCGGTGGATATGCACATAATGCTGGTTGGATTTTTAATACTATACCGAAGGAGTTTGTCATTTCAACCAAAGATTATGATTTGCACAGATAATTGATGCATTGTCATCTTTGCTGCAGTTGGCAGTTATTCCATAAATGTAAGGTATTGGTGTCAAATGCTCAATCTATAGTTACCACTACAATCTCTAATGAATCACACTTTTTTTTTTTTTTAATGATCTGATATTGATTTTATTATACCCATTTTCCTTGTCTGATTGAAAGTCCATAAATAAACAGCTTCCTATCTTTCGTGGTTAATTTATTCCTCATTGCCAACCAACATATGAATGCATGTTTGGGGATTGATTTTGAAAACCAAATCACCTTCCACCAGTCTACAACTGGAGCCTTGGTTCTTAACTGATTCCAAGTCTCAGCACAAGTATGTTCCTGATTTTGAAGCAGTCCACACAGCCTTATCATAGGCTCCAAACTCAACAAAGAACAGTTTACTCTGTATTTTGACAAGGTCTTCAGACCTAGCAGGATTCCATTACCATGCTTTATCCTTTATAGATTAACATTGATGGAACTAGCAGCACCATAAGCCATACAATGACCTTAAATTGGGTAGAGAGGACTATCAAGGTGCTAGTGATCATCACAAGGAGATACTTGAACCATCACCCACTTAGAATTGTATAAAAGTCCTCACCAGGTTTCTAAGCCTTAGTATTTTCCTCCAACCCCAAGAGTAGCCTCGTGGAATTTTTGCAATCCATAAGAAGCTGCATAGTTTTTGTTCAATAGCCCTGATCGCTTTCTTGGGAAGAATAAACACGCTAGTCCAATATACTTGTAGAAACTCTCATATGGTATTATAACCACTATACAGCCTCAATTATATTCATTGGTTCCAAAGCAGTTATAGTTTGAAATGAAATTTCATGGTTTCATAAAAATGTGTGCCAATCTTCTATACAGGATAAAATAAAATGATCTTGACCATTCCATAACTTATGTTGATCTTGACCACTTCATTAGAATGCAATTGCCCTTTTGTTTGGATTGTATCTCACTGTCAGATCTGAATTTATTGAATCAAATTCTGTTGGCTCTCTATTTGGGTGCAGAGATGCTTACTCTGGTGCTGATCCTTTTTCTTCTGTTATTCTTGTTATTGCAGCCACTCTTTGGGCTATTTGAAAATGCAAGAATGTGACCACGTTTGAAGGGAAGGTTGTCAGTGCTTCTCAAGCTCTTAACTACTGCAGCCATATGGTCATGATTTGTCAAGCTCCTGTGTGCAACTGGATATGGTATGTTAATTGTAGATTGTCAGGTGTGGCAAATGCTGATCTTAGTGGAAGTTAGTACCAAAAGAAAGAGTTTCTGGTGAGATGCAAGCTTTGTAAGACAATTTGTGAAGCTTTTTCCTTTGTACTTATGAAAGGCATGATGGTTGTGCTTGTACTTATGAGTAGCTTTGGAGTTTGTAGCCTTTCTTATGGAATGCAAACACCAAGTGCAGCATTGTTGTGCTGCGTTTGCAATTTTATAAACTCTGGTTTCGTCAAGCCCCTAGGAGAATTCTCACTAATGCTGGTAAACTTGCCAATTTTGTAACTTCCTCTTTTATGAATATAGCTTGGTCCTTCTTCTTTTTTTATGTAACATTTATGTTAAACATCATATGTATTAATGATGTTTTTTCCCGGATTTTTGGCATGGCATTTAAAAAATAATAATAATAATTAAAAACAAAGCCCTATCAAGCTTACCAATTTATAGAATATTGTTGGTGATGTGGATGACTTGTAACCAGTTTGACCGAAAATTGTTTTTGAGAATTAATTTTTAGCAAACAAATTATCTTGGCTAAAAGAATCACTTAGCATTACTCATTGCGCATAAAAATTTGAAATCATAGCTTTAAGATTGACCTACCACCATAGTGAGTACTATAATTTACTATCTAGAAAGACCACCATCATTTTTTTTTTTTTTTTAATTCTAAACTTTTCTTGATAGTGAAACATGGAAATTTTAGCTTCTGATTTGTAATTTTGTCCAACTCAATTTCATTTCAAAATTTCAGCTACTTTACTATTGAAACTGAATTAAGTGTACTATTTGCCTAGCATTACATTGATTTATTGGAATCGTTTGGAGAAGGTCAAATTAGTGAAATTCGGAGATCAGGTGATAAGCTTATGAGTTGTCATAGTTTCTTATCATTGTTAACTATGAAGGTCTATTGCTATTCAAAATTTCATTAATGAGGAAGACACATGGATTGAATTGAGCTATTTTATTTATTTATTTATTATAAAGGTTTTAATTGATTGTTGCAGAAATTGAATGAAAAGAAGCAGCCTAGCTATTTGTAAGGATACATCCTCTAACACAAGATATAATATTGAAAACAACACCCTGAAGAGAATTTATATCTTGCTGAATATACAGAGATTTTCAAAACAAATTCTAATTATAGGTTAAATATGAGATTTAGATAGAAATGGAAAACTTTGGATTCATATTTCTACTCGTCTAGGAGAATGCTTAAGGCATACATTATTTGCTGATTGTTTGATCCTTATTTTTTTTTCCTTTTCCATTATATTTTTCCATGTTCCTCTTTGCTGCGCATTTTATGGTCTGCTAGGAATTGTGGCCCAATCTCCAGTGAATTTATAGATGAGTAAAGAAGGCATTCTGTTTTCAAAGCGCAAACAACCAATGAACTTTTCATGTGTTCATGTAAATTGCCCCTTTCTTTGGTCTTATTCATCTTTTGAAATAATAAGCAGTTAGAGTTAACTCCTAGAAAAGCTAATTTATTTATTTTAGTGTATGCAGTGGTACCTTTATTTCCATAAATGTCACATAGCAATATAGAACAAAAATAAACCAAGGTCTTATTCGTCACTTAACTTTTATCTGTAAAATTTCAGGCAAGTTTTTTCATTGGTCATTCAAGCTAAAGGAGGTTAACCAATTATCTTAGATGTTCAGAACCAGTGAGAACATGTAAATGGCAAAGCAATTCAACTTACTTGGCAAATCTGGTGATTACAATTATTTTTCATCTTCATTTCAATTTAGGTATATATGTGCCACTGCTCTACGATTTGTTTTTTATTTCTTCTTTGGTCTTGGTGAATAGGATAATGCCTCCACTTCCTTGCTAACTGTTGATATTGAATTTCTCCACAGGCATCTGCAATTCCTTCGACAGACTTTGCGAAGCAAGAACTTCATAAGGCCATAACACTTTCTCTTTTCCTTATGTGATTTCCCTTCCCTTCAGTCCCAAGGATCATACATTACCTACCAAACTTTACCAACTTGTAAATCATAATTTTTCTCCTTTTAAGCATATTCTTTAATGAGAATACTTGTTAGGCTTACTTCACAGCTTTAGATCACAGTAATGATGGAACTTATATAGTTTTTGAAAAAAAATTTCATGTGAGGGATGTATGAGTTCTTGAAATTCTTTTTTATGTGAGGAATGTATTATAATGTTACTGCTTGCTTCTTTCAGTAGCATGTCCTATGTATTCAAAAAACAGGCTCTTTTCAACATATGAAAATCAAATGAATGTTTGAATTTTACTTAGCTGTCATGGAACTTCCATGTGCTTATTTGACAGTAAACTTTGTATAGCTTACCACATAAATGTTAACGGGTATTCCCAGTCTATGTTGAACACTGTGCTCTATTTTGTTTAATATTGAGGTGTATTATAAGAGTAACCCTGGCTAATTTAGTTCCTACTCTTTTTAGCCAAGTACCTATGACTAAAGGCATGTGATAGCTCATATTGCTATGTAAACAATACAGGTTCTCTTTATTTGTCACCAGAATCACAATGCTTAAGGGCTCTCTTTAGGTGGATACATCACATAGTTGGGCAATTAAATCACTTATAACGTGTAGCTTGACCTCTTTTTCACAAAAGTCAGAAGTGCAAATAATTAGTTAGTCTCTGGGGGCTGTTTGACAGCGGTGTTTAAGTACCGGTTCAAAATGATGTGAAAATTGTGATTTAATAAGCATTGTAAAAATACGTATTTAAAGTATTTATAATGCAAAAAATGTGTTAGGTATTTTAAAATGTGAAAAAATATAATTGTGTTCAGTAGGTGTATGTGATTTTTTTTTTTTTTAAGTGATTACTATACCATAAAAGTATGTCATTTTATTTAAGGAGGAAGAAAAAGAAAGAAAAAAAGAATAGGGAATGATAGATAATGTGAAAGAGGTGGGACCATGGGAGAAATGGAAAAAAGAATGAGGTTGAAGCGTGAGACCACTGTTTGGGTTATGTTTAGTCTTGTCAAGTGAATCCTATGATTTTTAATTTATTTATAAAAAGACGGCTCAATAATGTTATTTGAAAACTACTGCAATGTTAATTGAAAACTAAAAATAAATTATCAAAATACATATTTTAAACAGCGTAATTTGAGAATTGTAACTTAGTTTATTCTTAATAAAATATCATTATCAAACGCACTTTTTTTTTTTAACCTCCATAGGCCTTGACTTTCTGTAATTGAAATTTCATACATCTTTTTTTCTAATTTTTTTTTTTTCTATTGTCCAAACAATTGAATTGTATTTTAGGAATTGGGAACCTTATCACTTTGCATCGCAGAGTAGCCACAAAAAGTTTCTGAAGACCAAACCAGAGAATTGGTTGAGAATAAAAGTGAATTTTTTACTTGCTAAAATGCTAAAGCAGCAATGTAGAACAATGTGCCTTCTAGCCAAAATTCTAATAGGCAGTTATAAACACAACTTGTATGACAACTTTAGGGTATAAAAAATGATTTTATAGATGACAAACTAGGAAAATGAATAACTAAAAAAAACAACTCTAAAACCAAATTCATAATTCATTATTGCACCTAAATTCTAGATAAAACTAAAGAGAACCACCGAAAGTCACTTCAAAATCACAGCGATAGCTTAATTATGCTCTTTTTTTGGATAAGTATGTCTGTTGAAGAGCCAAATTGAATCAGCAGCAACGGCTTCATTATCGTCGTTACGGTGCCAAGTATAGTGGGCATGAGTGCTATTTTTTATCTCAAGAATTGCATGCCCAAAGCTTGCTTCTCTATATGCAGAATAACTTGGTTGTGGTTCAACAAAACTGCACAAAATATAACCATTTATAAAATAAGTACTGCTACTTAGTTTTATTTTAGTGGGTGATAGAAATCATTTTTAAGACTAAATGAATGAGGCTCACCCGGAAGCAAGGCCTTCAATGTTTCCTCCATCACCAATGGTTATGTACACTGGTGCAGAAGGGTCCTTTACTGGGGCGCTCAGTCCATTTGTTATGTTGTACTTCACATTCGATATGCGCTCCTGCAATGCATTAGAATGACTTAGAAAATTGAATCATTGATTGACACAAATCTACTGAATGTAAATTAGAACAACTTACCGAGCGTTCATAGGAATGAACATGACCAGCAAATACTAGATCAACTTTGTGTTGAACAAACCAAGGTTCAAATGTCACTCTCATGGCTTCCCCTTCCATGTAATGGTAGCTGTTGCTGTTGTACCATGGTGAGTGCAGAAGAACAATTAGCCATGGAGTCTCAGCTCTATTAACCTTTGAGAGCTCTGTTTCAAGCCATTTGTATTGAGGAGTGTATTTGGCTGTAAAACAAGATATATATCATTAATATCAAACTGCTTTATTTCAATAATTTTATCACTTTGTAGGTAATATCATATACAAATTGGAGGAAAATTTCTTACCAAATGAAGAGTATGAAGACAAGACGATGATGTGTGCAGATGCTCGCCTAATAGAATACCAAAGCGGCGATGTACTTTGTGATTCCTGATAGGGTGTATGGTACCTATGCAAATATGGCTTGAAAGGAACATTTTCTTCCTGAAAAATTACATGAACAGGAAACATCATTAGTACCATCAACAATTAAAACCAAGATTATCTATATATTAGAAGGCAAACATTGATAAAGCTCTTACCAACTCTGGCGCAAAATCAATCTCATGATTGCCAGCAGCCCAAATCCATGGTTGATATGCAGTACTCTTCTCTACGAACCGGCCCCATTCGTCCCATCTCTCATTGTCATGTTGTGGGTGATCATCAGCATAAGAAAGATCTCCCACAAACAGCATAGCTTGGCCTTTTGGATTGGCCATATAATGCTTCAATGTCCCATAAGAGTCAAATGTTTGTCCCAAATCACCTGCACAATACACAATACACATGTTACATCTTAGAGCTAGCTAGCACTAAATTAAGAAATTAGATCAACAATACAATTCATAACATGTAATTTTTGGTACTGACCGATAATGCCAAATGTGTATGGAACATCTGGCCCTATTTTTGGTGGAGTTGTGAAATGAAATTGACGAGCTGAATTTCCTTGCCCAATCTCATAAAAGTATTTAGTGTCATACTGAGGATCATACAAACAAGAATATAATCAAAATCATGTCAATTCCCAAATCAATACAAGTATGGCCTGAAATGAACCTATCTTGCTTAAGCATGTAAAGTAAGTAACATTTGCTGCCATAGGCAATGTCAAAGTAAATCCAATCCACCAAGACTGATGGAATTGGTTTTTCAATGGGAAAAATAAATATAAGTTCATATAAATACGTTAGAAACACAATGCATGTATAGTATCCAAACATACTAAGACTTGAAAATCAATCACTTACTTCCAATCCTTTAATGTTAGCATGGTGAATGTAGCCAGAGTTATAATTATAGTATTTGTAAGTAGTGGTTACAGAATGAACTGTATGCTTATGCTTGTGCTTGCCCTCTGCACCTGCAGCCCAATAAGACACAACATCTGGGTGTTTCATAACTGGTGTCACCCATGAAACGATCACACCTCGCCCATCATAATCTCCTTGAGTTATATGAACCTTCACGTATAAAAAAATCTTTTAGCTAACAAAAAATTAAAGGCACACCACATATAATTACATAAATATGATTTAAAAAAAAATTAATTTCAAATTTTAAATATGAAAAAAAAAATGATTTATATTTTATGCAAAGTTTTTTTTTTTTGATCATCAGCATAAGAAAGATCTCCCACAAACAGCATAGCTTGGCCTTTTGGATTGGCCATATAATGCTTCAATGTCCCATAAGAGTCAAATGTTTGTCCCAAATCACCTGCACAATACACAATACAAATGTTACATCTTATAGCTAGCTAGCACTAAATTAAGAAAATAGATCAACAATGCAATTCATAACATGTAATTTTTGGCCCTGACCGATAACGCCAAAAGTGTATGGAACATCTGGCCCTATTTTTGGTGGAGTTGTGAAATGAAATTGGCGAGCTGAATTTCCTTGCCCGATCTCATAAAAGTATTTAGTGTCATACTGAGGATCATACAAAAAAGAATATAATCAAAATCATGTCAATTCCCAAAGCACTACTACAAGTATGGCCTGAAATGAACCTATCTTTCTTAAGCATGTAAAGTAACATTTGCTGCTATAGGCAATGTCAAAGTAAATCCAATCCACCAAGACTGATGGAATTGGCTTTTCAATGGGAAAAATAAATATAAATACATTAGAAACACAATGCATGTATAGTATCCAAACATACTAAGACTTGAAAATCAATCACTTACTTCCAATCCTTTAATGGTAGCATGGTGAATGTAGCCAGAGTTATAATTATAGTATTTGTAAGTAGTGGTTACAGAATGAACTGTATGCTTATGCTTGCGCTTGCCCTCTGCACCTGCAGCCCAATAAGACACAACATTTGGGTGTTTCATAACAGGCGTCACCCATGAAATGATCACGCCTCGCCCATCATAATCTCCTTGAGTTATATGAACCTTCACGTATAAAAAATCTTTTAGCTAACAAAAAATTAAAGGCACACCACATATAATTACATAAATATGATTTTAAAAAAAAATTAATTTCGAATTTTAAATATGAAAAAAAAATTATTTATATTTTATGCAAAGGTTTTTTTTTTTTTTTGAGAGAGAAAGTTTTAATCTATGACGTTTATAATTTTTATTTAAAATTATGATATTTCAAATAGGATTTTGTTAATGTGTGCCCTAAGGGTACACAATAATTTTTATTTTTGGAAAAAATTTTCTCAAAAATTGAAAAAGTATTAACAGCTTTTTTAATTCACGAGAAAATATTTCTAAAAATGGATGGACTGAACCCTTTCAAATAAATAAATACTGAAAATATAAAAGAAACATATATAATTATGATTTGATAATTGTATGTAATTTGATGCATAGCAACTTAACTAAAAAAAAAAAAAAAATCGAAGAATGCGAATTTAACTTTTTGGCATATAGTATATAAAACTAATTAACCTTAGAGTAGAAAAATATATGCAATAAGCCACTTTTCAAATCATAAACAAGTTTTATTATAAAAGATGTGATCCAAAAAAATATCTAAGGCATAAAGAAGCTTTTCTATTTTTAAAAAGAACAACCAAGATGGGAACATGCATGGGAAATCAGTTTGCTATTACAAAATCTATATTCCAAAAAAAAAAAAAAAAAATACTAAATATACAACTATGAAGTAAACTAATCAATAAAAAGAATAGGTCATGATTTTAAAATACAAATTTAACTAATACATATATCAAAATAGTTTTAACATATTGTAAATAACACTAACAATCTATACTAAAAAAGATAATCTTGAGTAGAAAAATATATGCAATCGGTACATTTAAATAAAAATATGAGATCCGATCGAAAACATTTCAATCTATGAAGAAACTTTTTAATTGCTAAAAAAACATGAAAAAACAGTAATAAAACATGAAAAAAGTTGATGATAATACCTGCTCTGGTGCATTGAAACCTGGAGGAGATGGAAAAGTATCCTTTGGCAAGTCTTCAGAGGCGTACAGTTTCCTAACATAAGGGCTTGTTTTCCCTCCATTGCAAAAACCAATATTCAGCAACACAAACACCATAGCTACCATCCACAGTGCACTCATATTTCTGGAACCCATATTTTGCTTTAGAGAGAGAACAAGTTAAGTGCAAGTTAAGTGAACAGTGTATGTGTTGTAGAGCAAGTTACGTGAACAGTGTATGTGTTGGTATACGTGAATATTTTTATATATATAGAACAAGGTCGAATAGTAGATGACTAAGGACTCTAAAGATCGACGAGGAATCAGAGATAACTGATAAGATTTTAAACTTTTCGAATTTGATAAGGAAATCACTTCTAAATCTCTAATACAGTTTTAGAAATTGATCATGATGAGTTGTGAATTGGATCTCTTCAGAATATTTTTTTCTTCTTAGAAAGTATCCCTTCCGAATATTATTTTGTTCTGTTTTTATTTCTTTTGATCTTTTTTTTATATTTTTTATAGGTTTTTTTTTTTTTTTTTTGGTTGGACTATTACGGATGGACGAAATTTCATCTTGCTATGTAAACAATAAAATTATGGCACATTAAAAAAAATTATGGCATATAATAAGTAATTAACTACTATAGAATAATTTACCCCCCTTACAACAAAAAAACTGCTATAGTATGATGTTCTTCTAACTTTTAATAATTTTTTTTTAGAGAGTTTCAATTTATAACATCCTTTCTTGATGATAATTCTTTTTTGGGTTAAATAATGTGTTTGAGCTTAATTAGAGAGTGTGATTAAGTGTGTGTGTGTGTGTGTGTGTTTAACAATTAGTTTGTTTCAAAAAAAAAAAAAGGCACTAGTCTATTTTTGATGTAGATGAAGATTAAACTCCACATCTCTTATTCAACCATCAGAAATTTTACCAGTTGAGTTAGCTGAAACCCACAACTTTTGATAATTAAGTATACTAACATTTATTACCTCATTGAAATAAAGTTACTAAATTTTAAAAAAGCATTTCTTTAAAATATGAAAAATGCATGCAATCTAATCTTTTTACATGGTAACTAAGGGCCAGATTGGTGGGAGGGTTTTTGTTTTTGTTTTCAAAACAGTATAAAAACAATTTTCAAAAAATTGAACTTGAAACTAGTTTTTAGATAATAATTTTTTTTTTTTTTACGTGTTTGGCTTCCACTTTAACAACAATTTTTAAAATACAAAAAACAAATAATAATTGTTTGGGAGACCATTTCTATTTTTGACATTTAAAAAAAAATTACAAAAAGTAATGTGTAGAATTTGTAGATTACTTTTTTCTTTTATGGATAATGATAAAGGAATAGAGTTCATCACGTACTTTTTTTTTTTTTTAATGCTAAGTTTCAAATTTAAAGTGTAAGAATTCTTTTTGTGATAAAGATAAGTTTTTTTGATTTAAGAGATAAAATAAATCATGTTTCTAAACTAGGAAAATATGATATAGTTTTTAAAAAAATTGTATTTTGAAAATATTAGCCAACAATAAATTCAAGTGTAAGATCCGTCATTTTATGGATTGCAAAACAAAAAAATTATAGTTAAATACTCTTGCCAAACAGGTCCTAATAATTTTAACGTTTAGTTTTGAAGTTTTTGTGCTCAAGATTGATTTTGGCAGGAAGAACCATTAGGAGAAGCTTGGTAGTGTCATCTCTAGAGATCTAGATATGTAAGTTGTTTATTTCAAAGAGATTTTATTCAACAGGTGCTTCTGTTATTGCAAGTTTGCGATGTACTCCAATGGATTAAAAATATAATTAGTGTAATATTCAGCTAAATTTGTACTATTGAATTGTCCTTCCATGAATGTGAGAATGCATTAAGCCATGCTCAAAAATTTTTTTTTTTTTTTTTTTTACAATTGATTTGGAATTTATGACATTAGCTTGCTCATATTTAGTTTCTTTGGCAACATTTGATACATATACAATCAAGAGTACTAAAAAAATTATGCCCTTCCCATTGTATTCCAAACAATGGATATTGATGTTTTAAATTAAACCAAAAAACTTAAATCTTTAATATGCCTTTATTATTTTAAATGATTTAGATAGAGTCAATTGATGACTTTTCAATGTATAATTGCAAGAGTCAAATTTAATGGATTGAGTAATATGATTATTTGTCTCTACACATTTGACCAATCAAGCATAATTAGCAACCTCCTTAATGTGGCGTTTGGTACAGGGTAATGTTTTAGGATTCCTATGAATGTTTAAAGATTCTCATATTTTGTTGCAAATCATGCTAGGGAATCAGATGCCAGGGGAATCTGGATTCCCCCCTTAAACCTCTCTCAGTATGAATGTGGATTCCTTTTAAAATATGTGGGAATCCAGATTCCCAAATTTAAAGGAAATTGTATTTTTTATAAATTGACAATTTTAACCCTTTTTTTTAAAATGACTTGGTAGTTCACATTCAAATTTAAGGATAGAATGAAAAAAAATAAATAATTTATTTAAGATTCTTGGGAATAAACCAAACATAGGAATAACTACATTCTTAGGAATGTGATTCCTATGAATCACATTCCTAGGAATCTGGATACCATGAGTAATGTGGATTCCCTCGCACCAAACGCCACACTAGTTGTCCTTCAAGAACTAAGTTCAATGGAGAATTGCATGAGTCAAATTCAATGGATTTGGGTAATATAATTATTTGTCTCTACACATTTGTCCAATCAAATATAAATAGCAACCTCCTTAAGAGTTGTCCTTCAAAACAAATTTTGATGGCGCTACTTTTACAGAATAAAGGAGAAGTAGGAGTTTTGACTAATTGTGATAACAAGCCACTCATTGCAGCATTGAGCTGCAACGAGAGAGAAATTCGGATTTAGGGGAAGCAAAACCAGCAACGGCTGTCTCGGTAACTAATTTTGCAATTGAAATATGCTTATGCAATTAAGATATGTGTAAGATATATCATCTTAAGGAGATTTAGCATATGTTATTGACAAGTTTCAATATAAGGAGGAAGATAATTCATGGTTGGGAGCGATGGTAGAGGCAGCAATCATATATTTTTTATAAAATATTTTAAAATAAATTTATTCGGTACTCGTGCATCACACAGGACATTTACTAGTATGTGATAAAAGTCAAGTCCTAGAAACAAGTCCTAGAAACTGTGGTGTTACCGATGGACTATCTTTTCTTCATGATAAGTGATTAGTAGTTATGCTCTATTTTTTTCTTTTCTTTTTTTGAACAACATTAATTATTAAGCTAGTTTAGTTTAAATGAAATTCTATTATCAAAATATCAAGTGATAATAATTAATTGATGATAGGAAAGTTTATTCTTGTTAACTAAGTTTCAAAAAAATTAATTAAAAACAAACATTTCAAAAAATTTTAATATTCAACTCCAACTAAAAATCTTGTATCATGGAAAATAATCAAAATTTACATTCCGCCCATTTACCGGCTAATTTTTTTTAAGAAGGATTTACCAGCAAAATTTGGACAAGTGAAATTGATTTTTTCTTAAAATTATTAGTTATAACAAAGAGGCAGAAACACTTGCACAATTTAATCTAGTTCTTTGGATTTGGTTGATAGATTGCGTTTGAACTTCAGTGACAGTTGGTGCATTGAGATTGAGTTTCCACACCTGTGTCACAAGCATGTGTTCTCCATGATCTTAAAAGTACGTACAGGACATAAAACTAGAAGAATAACTTCTTAAATCACTATTACAGTGATTTTTTTCTATAAATTACTTGAACAACTATGGGAGCTATGTTTTATTTCTTTTGCTGTATAAATTTCCTTCAGTTAGTATGAGGGCCTCATTCATATCATATTTTTCAGTGATTCTGTTTGAGAAAACACTATTATTAATTTATTGTTTTATCTGTGTTTTATACTGTTCGGTTCAATGGTACTAAATCTTGATTTTTTTTTTTTTTAATTTGATTTATGAAATACCATTGTTCATGCTTCGTAATTCTGTCCATGAAATATGTACAGTTGTATTTCTTTGACTTACTGTTTCCTAATCATATTGATGAAATACTGTATTCTCGATATTCGATATGTATGGGCCAGAGAGAGTTCATGAAATAAAGTAAATTTCATCAAAATGAGCTCTTTTCGAGCATTAACAGCGTGTAGTTATAATGCTATATTGCTAAAATTTAACTTCACAACCACAAAAATCACGCTACAGCAGTGGAGACAAAAGCTAAAATTTTAGATGATTTGCTACAGTGCACATCTTTATATAGATGTGCACTATAGTGAGAGCAAAAAAAAAAAATATATATATATATAGATATATTTTATTCGGCTGGTTGATTAATTACTATTCCTAATGTAATCTGTATTCAGTGTACCAAACGTACCCTTACTGTTACATACCTTCTTTTCTCTTTTTCTTTTTCTTTTCTAGCAATGTTGATTGTGTAGCTCTGTCACAAAATAGATCTAGCAAAAAAATCTGCATGAATTTTTTTCCAGCAATGTTAATTGTGCAACTCTATCAGATCTAGCAAAAAATATGCATGAATTTTGTATTTTTTTTCTCCCAAAAAAAAAAAAAAACAATTTAGTGAACACTTTGTTGACCAAAATTTAGGGTTCATTTGGTTGGAAGAGTGGAAAAGTGGAAGGATATAAAATGGTAGGAGGATGGAAAGTGAGAGGATAAAAAAAAATTTAATTTCCCTCATTTTTGTTTGTTGGGAGTGAAAAAGTTGAGAAATAGAAAAAGTGAGTTTGTATAAATTTACTCATATATCCTTGTTTAAAATGATGCTCAATTAAAACAAAAATGTGACCAAAAAAAAAAAACACAAAAGAAAGCAAAAAAAGAAAAAAGAAAGAATAAGAGCAACATACTCTAGACGAAGCCTGCTCAATAAATCAAAAGAAAAAAAAAAGGCAATGTCTAGGAAAAAAGAAGAAGAAGAGGAGGCAATGTCTAGGAGGAAGAAAAAAAAAAGAGGAAGAAGAGGAAACAACGTTCAAGAAAAATGAGAAATAAAAAAGCGAAGAAGAGCAATGTACGGACAAAGCTCATGTGCAAGTGCATAAGGGCATTTTTGTTCATAAAGTAGCCTTATTTTCTCCCCTTAGTTTTCTCTCCACTTTTGGGGAGAAAACTTTTTAGTAGGTCCGGAGAGAAAATACTTAAACTCCACCATTTATTTTCCTTTCTCTTCGCCCAACCAAACACACTCCAAAATTTTTTTCTCTCCATTTTCTTTCCAAAGTTTTCTATCCACCTTATTTTACCTTCAAACAAACACACCCTTAAGGTTTATGGTTAAATACCTTCCTTTCCAGTAGTGTTGATTGTGCAGCTCTATCACAAAATGACTAGCAAAAATCTGCATGAAAAAAAAAAAAAAAAAAAAAACACTGTGTCAACCAAAATGTAATGAACCGTAAGAATAAATTTAATGACTACCAAAATTTAAGGTTTACTATTGCATATGTTCATTTTCAACTGTGTTGATTTGTGCAATTCTATCATAAAATGACTCTAGCGAAAAATCTGCATGAACAGAAAACAAATTCAGTGAATATATATTGTGTACAAAGAGGATGTGCTACCAAAATTAAAGGTTTACATACCTTTTCAGTAGTATTGATTCACAAAATGGCTTTGAAAAAACAGTATGATTTAAATCATAAAAATAATTACTGTTTTATGGGACAAAGTCACTATCTTCATGATTTAATTACCACTATACTATTTTTCTTTATGAATATATGCCAATATACTATGAATTATGAATTTTCATAGAAAATTATTTTTTATATTATTATTATCATGCCTTAATATGCTATAGCAAATCTCCAATCATTTTAACATTCATAAGCTGGGTCAACAAATTAAAATAATGACATAAATTAATATTTCAAACAACATAAGTGCAAAGAAACTTTAAACACACTTAAAGTATTATCCACTCTTCCTATTAAAAAAAGAGTATTATTCATTCTAATGATTTATTGACTAAATGTTCATGTATAACCATAAAATTTTAAAATCACGCATAACATAGTGTCACACTTGATATTTTGTATCATCAATACCATTTGACTACAACTTTAATTTAAATTGTTGGCCTGTTTATATATTTGAAAAGTGAAGAAGTTCAGATTAATATTTTGTTTACCAATTATAAGTTTTAGTGCATATGAAGAATAAATAAATAAAATGCATAAATTGGGGTATCAGCCTTACCATAAATTCTTTGGAGTGATCGAAATGGACTCTCTTTATTTTTGGTAGGAAAAAAAAGTTTAGGAAAAGGTGATTAGTGTGGCTTTCGTAGCCATAATAACTCCTAAGAGCATTCAAAGCAGTGAAGGCAAAATTGTAGCTATTTAGTTAAACAAAAAGGCACTTTATCTATTTTACCTACACACATGCTGCAACAATGTATCTATTTTAGCTTTTAATACAATAAAATAATATAATCACTATAATAAAATAATATATCCCACCATCAGATACAACCACAACCACAGCCACAACCACCACCACCAGTCCACAGCAGCAAAAAAAAAAAAAAAAAAAAAACCCAAATCTCTGATCGGTAGCGTGATACAACCATTGGCGGCATGAAAGAACCAATATCCACAAGCAAGCACTCCAATCAGCGGCAAGCTCCATGGGTTTCCCAGTCAGGCACTCCAATCGGTGGCGAGCTTCGTGGTCGGTGATCGGAGTTGAGAGAGTGAGACCGGAGTTGAGAGAGTGAGCTTGAGTCGAGCTTCATGGATCGGTGACCGGAGTTGAGAGAGTGAGACTGGAGTTGAAAGAGTGAGCTTGAGAGATGAGAGTGAATGAGAGAGAGAGAGGCATGAAAGAATGAAAAAAAAAAAGGGAAGGTGTATGATTTTNTTTACACGAAACAAACACAGCCTTATATGATGAAGCGTGGTAAAAGAATAGAGAGTGTAACCTATTAAGGTATTTTTCTTAAGTACACCAACTATACAGAATCGGACGTAAATGCACTAAGAGGTCTATGGTATATACCTTAATAGGTTGTAGTGTGTAGTGTTCTGGCATTGTAGACGTGTTGGTTTTGTTTTGGCTACCTGCTTATAAGAAAGCCCTGCTCTTTTTCTTTCCAAACCAAGATGAAGAAATCATATGACAATAATTTGGATAAAAGATCATCCAATCCATTACTGTACAACTCAAATGAACAATAATAATCAATTCAATAACTACCAAAGTTTAAAGTTTAGGGTACGTTTGGTACGCTGTAATAGCTCCTGTAATGGAATAGCTATTCATATGTAATATCAATTCGGTCATTTGGTTACATCTTTATTACATGGATTAATTATTACATTGGAATAACTATTCTTTAAATTGAAGAATAGCTATTCCTCTTTAAAATGGATGTAATAGCTATTCCTCAGTGTATATAATAGGTTTTAAAATTAATATATTTCCAAAAATGTAAAGTTTCCTTATACATCTTCTTTTACAAGTTTTCCATATGTAACAACCAAATTAATGAATAGTAATAATTATTTCATTACAATGTCTTCTATCCCAGTAATAAAGATTACTATTCCTAATGTAATCTGTATTCAGTGTACCAAACGTACCCTTACTGTTACATACCTTCTTTTCTTTCTTTTTCTTTTTCTTTTCTAGCAATGTTGATTGTGTAGCTCTGTCACAAAATAGATCTAGCAAAAAAATCTGCATGAATTTTTTTCCAGCAATGTTAATTGTGCAACTCTATCAGATCTAGCAAAAAATATGCATGAATTTTGTATTTTTTTTCTCCCAAAAAAAAAAAAAAAACAATTTAGTGAACACTTTGTTGACCAAAATTTAGGGTTCATTTGGTTGGAAGAGTGGAAAAGTGGAAGGATATAAAATGGTAGGAGGATGGAAAAGTGAGAGGATAAAAAAAAATTTAATTTCCCTCATTTTTGTTTGTTGGGAGTGAAAAAGTTGAGAAATAGAAAAAGTGAGTTTGTATAAATTTACTCATATATTCTTGTTTAAAATGATGCTCAATTAAAACAAAAATGTGACCAAAAAAAAAACAAAAGAAAGCAAAAAGAAAAAAGAAAAAAAGAAAGAATAAGAGCAACATACTCTAGACGAAGCCTGCTCAATAAATCAAAAGAAAAAAAAAAGGCAATGTCTAGGAAAAAAAGAAGAAGAAGAGGTAAATATTATTTTGTTCTCTCTATATGTAGACGGTGAAGAAAATATTGCTTCTTTATATATTTTATTTTTCCATACATAAATAGCTAAGAGCATAAGTGTTTATTATGGCAAAAACTTTTTGCTCTTTTTTTTTTTATCCTTCTTATAATTCAATAGTTGCCAATAAATGATTTAAACCGTGGATGCTTTCTCTTTGTATATTTAGTGAAAAAACTATCGAAAACTACAATATACTAAATGTAAACTAGGTATAACTTGGTCAAAATGGGTAAATACACTTAATTTTAAAATTATGTAGCAAAATACCTCACTTTTCAATCTATTTAGCAAAATATCCTTGTTTTGGAATTTGATTTTAACAAAATCTAGTTCTATGCAAAACTCGATATTCTCAAAATCGAGTTCTAAGTGTAATGTTAAGTAGAACTCGACATTAGGAATGTCAAATTTCACTTAAATTTTCAAAAAAAAAAATTAAATGGTAAAATATGCATAGAACTCAAGTTCTACCTGTAACTCAATTTTGTTAAAATCGAATTTCAAAAACAGGTATATTTTGCTAGATAGTTTCAAAATAGGGGCATTTTCCTATATAGTTTTAAAAGTAAGGGTATTTACCCATTTTCCCCATATAACTTGATGAGTGAATAGATGACAGTATCAACTCAACAATGTCAAACTAATAGTATTGACCCAGGCAATACCATTGATGAGAGAGAGAGAAATTTTAGTTTAAAATACTCTTTATTTTGAAATTCAAAGAATCGAGTGTGAATGCTTTTATGGAAGCTTTTAAATCACATGATTTTGCCTCTTGTGCTAACCATCTCGTAGATGACTATAATTGACCCAGAACCATTAGTTGACATTGATGAGAGAGAGACAGAGATTCTAATTTACAATACTCCCTATTTTGACTTTAAGAATTGAATGTGAATGCTTTTTTATGAAGTATTTTAATCACATCAATTGTGCCTCTCATGTTAATTGTCTAGTAGATGACTATAGTAGAGAGAGAGAGAGTCTTGTTTACCACACTATCTATTTTGATTTCGAAGAATTGAGTGTGAATGCTTTTATGGTAGCTTTTTAATCACATAATTCGTGCCTTCCATGTTGACCACTCTGTATATGACTATAGCGGACCATTAACCACTAGTCGTCGTTTATGTGAGAGAGAGAGAGAGAGAGAGAGAGAGAGAGAGAGAGAGAGTTTACAATACTCTCTATTTTGACTTTTGAAGAATCGAGTGTGAATGCTTTTATGGAAGCTTTTTAATTACATGATTCGTGCCTCTCATGTTGACGATCTAGTAAATGATTATAATGGACCTAGAACCACTAGTCGGCATTGATGAGAGAGAGAGTCTACGTTATAAAACTTTTTGTTTTGGCTTTTGAAGAATCGAGTGTGAATGCTTTTATGGAAGCTTTTCAACCACATGATTTGTGCCTCTTGTTCGAGGCCATTTTTTGGTTGCCCAGCCACGTATAATTTGTTGGAGGGATGACCTTACTAGGCCCCGGTTCCTTTTGGGGAGTTGCACCCGGAACTCAACATTGGGCCACGGAGTCCAACGGCTACCAGTGTATTATTTAGCCTAACAATCATTAAGGCCAAAATCTAAGAATCACGACAATTGTTGAGTAAATATGTAATATGTGTTTGATATGGTAGCTTTGATTAGCTATAATAACAGTTGAAATAAAGTAGTATTTATTTAGAGGTAAAGTAATCGTGTACTCAATGATGTAAATTTAAAGATAAGGAACAAAGTCACTTAACTTTGTATGGTTTGTAACCCCAGCTGTACAACTTCTTTGAGTTGATAATATCCCAGCAAAGTGCCAGAGGCAGAGAGGCAGTTTGCTAGCGGTTGAATGAGTTTAAGCCCTTTGTATGGTTTATAGCTCCAGTTGTGTAGCATTAGTGAGCTGACAAGATTCCAGCAGAATGCCAGCTGTTGAGGCTAGTTAAGCTTGCCCCTCTTGTCATGCATTTAAATGAGTTTAAGCCTTGGTTAACAGTTGTAATAGTAATTGGAATAAAGTAATATGTATTTAAATGTGAAGTAATCATGTAATGATATAAATTAAAAGGTAAGGAAACAGAGTTACTTATCTTTAATGGTTTGCAACCCAACTGTGTAGCATCAGTGAGCTGATAAGATTCCAGCAGAATGCTAGCGATAATTTGCCATGATTATTTTAAGATTGAAGGGAAAAAATGGGTGCAACTGGAGGGAGAGAGAATATGTCCAGCTGTGTGTAAGGGTTGGTTAAGCTTACTCCTCTTATCATGCAGTTAAATGAGTTTTCTCCTTGACAATACTTTTTTAGTTTTTGTGAAGTTATGAGTAGTATTGCCTTCCATGAGAAGGGCTTTTATATGGAGGATATGTGCCTTCTAAGAGAAGGGCTTTTGTATAGAGTATATGTGCCTTCTAAGAGAAGGGCTTTATGTAAGAAGTAGTAATGCCTTCTAAGAGAAGGGCTTTGATATGAGGTCTTAGTGCCTTCTAGGAGAAGGGCTTTAGTAATAGAAGTTTATGCATTCCATGAGAAGGGCTTTTAGTATGAGTGTTTGACATCTCTTGAGAAGTATTGAGATGGTAAAATATATAGATGTGTTGTGAGATGTAGTATTTGTAAGATGTGTGATATATGGAAGTATGAGAGATATAGTAGTTAAAGATGGTAAAAATATAAGATCATAACTGCTGGAGAAGTTATGGAGATGGCTTTCCAAGATGAAAGATCTTTGTAAAAGAGGAGTATGAAGATGTATTTAGGTATTTGGAGATAGGAGCAGTGACATAGGCATATTTTCTGAGTATGGAGAATGAGAGAATGAGTATAAGAGGAGTAATAGTGCTGTAGTGTGTTTAGCAAAGCTACTGGGATTTTTTGCTGGGATTGTATGAAGGCTTATGAAGGGCATTTATGAGTTAAGGGTTCAAGAGTTTAGTTTCTCATTTTGAAACTAAAAACCTAGAAACTCAGTACTTCATTAAGAACTTTAGAAGATCATCGAGGGAGAAAGAATAGGGAAGCTTATGAGAGAGTTGTTCTCCCTTAGTCTTCTTCCTTGAGGTGTTGATGAAAGGTTCTCTTTAGCTGAGTTTAAGGGGGTATTTTAGCAAATAATCTCAGCCAAAATCTATCTCAAATAGTAACAAATCTTTAGAGAATCCATCTTAAGATTTGGCCAAAAAAGGTAGGTTTAGCTTTAAGGTAGTCTTTCTGTTTCGAGTAAGAGTTGCTGGGAAAAAAGTACTAGAAAAGGAAAGTATTTTAACAACAGAAAGGTAGTTTCTATAGTTGGTTTCGGTTTTAGCCAAAAGTGGAAAAATCAGTAATGCTCAGGCTGGTGGGTCAGCTATTACAGCTGTTCTAAAAAGGTTGTCCTAGCTGTCAGGAAAAGCTGTGACAGTTATCATGAAAAAGCTGTCCCAGCTGTCAGGAAAAGTTATGACAGCTATCATGATAAAGCTGTTTGCTTTGGGCAGAACTAATGAGGTCAGATGGGTCATTTCGGACCGCTGGAGAGGTCATTGCAAGGATTTGGCTGGAAAATTGTAAGATCTCTTTGGAGGGTATCTTGCTATTTTAGGTATAACAGCTGGCTGCTGGGATTTCAGCATTAAATGGCTGATGATGTCACTCCCAACCAGGTGTTAAGTTCTGAATACACTGCTGGGATTCAGCTGGAAATGCTTCCTTCTTTGGGTGTTTGTGTTTTCGGTGCAAGGTTCCATTACAACACATTTCTAGTAAATAATAGAAGGATTTGTTGAAAGATAATGAAGTTTTAGAGATTTAGTCAAGGTCTCATTGTGTTGTGACATAATCTTGGTGAGCAAGAAGAGTATTTAATGCTTTGCTCTGGTAGCTGGCAGAGAAATATATAGTCAGATTGTGGCAGAAAGCAGGTGGGTATTCAGAGATATCATGAATATTTTGCATAGAGAGAGATTAAAGATAGCCAATCAAATTAGGCCATGTGTGTTGAGCTGGATTTTAGCTGAAAGAAGTAATGAGATTTATGTAGAATAATATAATGAAGTTTCTAAATATGTGTAGCAACAACTAGTGATTGAATGAACAGTAATCTTTCCAGCAGTTAGATGGCTAGAGATATTGAGCATTTGTCATATGATGAATATCAAATTTTTAGGAAAAGAGCAATGAGAAATTTTATCATCTAAAGTGCTATGTGATAAGAGATGCTTACCATATGTTACCCGCTACAGAAGGACTCGTCAAAGTTTAGGGAGTTGAAGAAGACACGTCAAGCAACATGTTTCTTTTATCAACTTTAAACCGCTGGAGCTTTATTGAACATACCTCTTGGCCCTCCAAACCACGACTTCCAAAGTTTTCCCAAAGAGACTTATAAGCTTGGATTATAAGCCGAAGGTGAGATGACGTACCTCGAGTTTTGTTGTCATTTTGTGTAAATATGGGCTCTTGTTGAAGAAGCCACTTGCCACAAGTGTAAAAGAAGTAATATGGGCCATGAGTTTTGATTCATTACTTAAGCTCGATCCATATGTTGATGTTGATAATGTCATGGGATTATGATCCCAATTGATGAAAAGGAAATGTGGACCATGGACCCGTCTCGTGAAGTAAGGATCTTATGGGCCATGTGAGCCTAATCCATGTAGTTGAATGAGATATGAGCTTATTTTGGGCTTTAAATAGATTTACCCATAAAATCAATAATATGTTGATGTGGTATGGGTTGGCAATGAAGTAATGCCACGTGGGCCGAAAAAATGGTCCTCAACACCTCTCATATTGAACATTTAACAGATAACAATAGTCGGCATTTATGAGAGAGAGAGAGAGAGAGAGAGAGTCTATGTTACAAAACTCATTGTATTTTGGCTTTCGAAGAATCGAGTGTGAATGCTTCTATGGAAGCTTTTTAATCACATGATTTATGCCTCTCATACTGAACATTTGGCAGATAACTATAATTGACCCAGAACTAACAGTTGGCATTGATGAGAGAAAGAGTCTACATTATAAAACTCTTTGTTTTGGCTTTCAAAGAATCGAGTGTGAATGCTTCTATGGAAGCTTTTTAATCCCAAAATTTGTGCCTTTCATATTGAACATCTGGCAGATAACTATAATCAGCCCAAAACCACTAATCGACATTGATGTGTGTGCGCGCGCGCGCGTGTGAGAGAGAGAGAGAGAGAGAGAGAGAGAGAGAGCCTACATTACAAAACTCTTTGTATTTTAGCTTATGAAGAGTCAAGTGTGAATGCTTTCATAGAAGCTTTTTAATTGCATAATTTGTGCCTCTCATATTGAATATCTGGCAAATAAATATAACTGACCCATAACCATTAGTCAGCTTTGATGAGAGAGAGCGAGAGAGAGAGAGATATTATAGTTTACAATACTTTGTGTTTTAAATTTAGAAGAATCATGTGTGAATTCTTTTATGGAATTTTTTTAATCACATGATTTATGCCTCTTATGATAACCGTTGAGAAGATAACTACGGACAAGAGGAACAAAACATAAAAATATTCACCAAAGACTTTGTAGTTGAATTGGTACCTCCCCATGCACAAAGTGCTTGGAGGTCTAATTATCTTTTATATATATATATATATATAAATATTCTATCTTCTACTTATAACAGAGTATTATCTTTTTTTATATATAAAAATAATTTTTTGTTTTTTATAAATGATGTCATTAATAGGTTAAAACTTAGATACAATCCTTAACTATAATGCATTAGATTCAACAATTAAATTTAAATACATAATTGTAGTAACCAATAAAATACAAACAACAATATATTTCTAAAAATAATTAAAATTAATGTAATAAACCGAATTTATGTTTTACTCATATTTCCAACAAAGGTGTATAATTGTAATTAAAAAAAAAAAAAAAAAACACCTTCTTTCAAACATCACATACCTATTACTGTCTTAACAATACACAACCAATCACAAAGTAGAAGCAAAGGTTCATATCCTATCAAATTCATTTTTTTTTTTTTTTAAATTTCCCCACAATTCCACTACTACCCCTACTCTTAACCAGCAACACACTCTATCTCTCTTTTTCCCACCAAGGGCCATTTCCGTAATTTCACCTCAAAAAACCCAATAACCCAAAAAAATTCACACACCGTACACAGTAGTACACGTACCGCGAAAAAGCCCTAAGTCTTCTCACAGAGACTCTCTCTCTCTCTCTCTTTCTCTCTCCTCTTTTCTTTTTCTTCTCTTTTCAGCTCCCTTAATTTCAAATCAATTCGATCTCGAGCTTTAGGGTTTCGAATTTTCTCTCTCTCTCCCAATATCTATCCATGTCCAAGAGGTGAGTGATTCTTCAATCCTATTCTTTTTTCTGTTTTTATTTTTCAATTTAATTTGATATTATTCTATGCTTGATTTTCGATCTTTGTGGCATTCATAGCGATTGGATTGATTTTTTTAATTTTTAATTTTTAATTTTCGATTTTTTTCTTGTTCAATTTTGTGAGAAATTGATCTTGGTTGAGTATGGAATTGAATTGATTTTCTGATTATTTTGTGCTTATATGCTTGTTGTTACTGTGCTTTAATAAAAAGAATGGGGTTTTTTTTTTTTTTTTTTTTTGGGTATGTTTAAGTTCTTAGCTTTTGTGAGGTTGATGTATTTCGAAAAGATTTAATTTTTTTGATGTTTCTGATTCTGTTTGGTTGCAAAGAAAATGTGGGAGCTGGGTTTTTATGTTTAAGTGGTTACCTTTTGTGAAAGACTATGGCTATCAATTCGTGTAACTTTGATGTGTTAGAGTTTTTTGTTGTTGTTGTTGTTGTTGTTGTTGAAGTTTCTGACTTTTGTTTGGTGGCAAAGAAAATTTGAGAGCTGGGTTTTTATGTTTAATTGGTTACCTTTTGTGAGGAATTATTAATGGGTTTAAAGAGGAAGATCAATTCATGTAACTTTGATGTATTTTAAAAATTTTCTTAAGAAAAAAAAGATTATTTTTTGGTTGAAGTTTCTGACTTTTGTTTGGTGGCAAAGAAAATTTGGGAGCTGAAATGAAGATTTTGTAATCAGGATTCTTTTTTTTTTTCTATGGGACACCTAAATTCGGTGGGGTAGGGGTTCTATAGAAATTAATTGATTTACTTATTTTTGGGGTTAAAGATGATTGGAATTTTTATGATCTTTGATTTTTCTTGCTCCTGCAGGGTTCTCTGCAAGTTCTTTGCTCATGGGGCGTGTCTGAAAGGGGAGCATTGTGAGTTTTCACATGATTGGAAGGATCCTCCACATAACGTAAATCTTTTGATCTCGGCTTGATTTCATTATATCTGCCCACTAATTTTCATTTAGTAAGATTTCCTTCTTTCTTTATCATTGACTCTTGCTGGCTTTTTTGGTCACAGATTTGCACCTATTATCAGAAAGGACTTTGTGCATATGGTAGTCGTTGCAGATACGAACATGTTAAAGCTTCTCGAGGCCATTCTTCTGCTTCATCTTCATCAACAAATGCACGCCAATCTCTCGTTTTGGATATTGTTCCTCCGGGTAATAGTACTAGATCTGTATTAGGTGTTGTAATGCCTGTCCCAGGAAGTCCTATGGAGCTATCCGCATCAAGTAGACCTTTCATTCCTCCTACTAAACCTGCCTGGAATCAAGAGTATGGGCACCATGATTCTCTAGATGACTGGGATATTGGGGAAGCTAGCAGTATTAGACCATCTGACCGTCCCATCTGTTCATATGCTGCTGCTGGTAATTGTCCCCGAGGAGAAAAATGCCCTCATTTACATGGTGACTTATGTCCCACATGTGGAAAACATTGCTTGCATCCTTTCAGACCTGAGGAAAGAGAGGAGCATTTGAAATCATGTGAGAAAAAGCAAAAGCACTTGGAGGCATTAAAACATAGTCAAGAAATAGAATGCAGTGTTTGTCTAGAACGTGTTCTCTCGAAGCCCACGGCAGCAGAACGGAAGTTTGGGTTGCTGTCAGAATGTGACCATCCATTCTGTATATCCTGTATTAGGAATTGGCGTAGTAGTTCTCCAACCTCTGGGATGGATGTCAATAGTGCATTGAGGGCATGCCCAATTTGTCGTAAGTTATCATACTTTGTTATTCCGAGTGTCATTTGGTATTCTTCGAAGGAAGAGAAGCAGGACATTGTTGATAGCTACAAGGCAAAGCTCAAGTAATTTCTTAACTCTTGTCTAGACCTTCATGTTACTTGTGATCCTGTTTCTGGTTTTTGATTTGCAAATTTGATTTGTATCGCCCTTTAAATACTTCTACTAGAGTTGTAATTCACTAACATTCTATTAACACGGAGTCATCTACTACTACTCTCTTGTTTAGTTGAGAAAATATACTGTTTAGTCAATTTTCCTGAAAGTGTTGGTAGTAAATTCATGAAACTGATGAACAATTTAGATAACTAACAATTGAAGTATTGTGAACGCATATTGTTGTTCTCAGTTTTGTAATTTGTTATTGTCTTTCTTGCAGGTCCATTGATTGCAAGCACTTCGATTTTGGGAATGGAAACTGCCCATTTGGGAGTAGTTGCTTTTATAAGGTAACGTGAATGTTAATAAGATAAATAGTTATTGCGATTTTCATTTTTCAAAGGTTTCTGGTTTAACTAATCTTAAGTGCAACGGTTTTACTTGTATGCTATACATATAATCAAATTTGATTCTCTTCAGTGTAATGGTTATTGTAAGCATCCTTTACTACCTGGAAATTTATTATTCTGTGTTAGTAAAGATTTATGTCTCATTGATTCTTGATCTTCTGGGATTTTGCAGTGAAGATGTGGTGGTTTTCTATAATTGTTGTATTTTGCATTTTGTTTGTTGATGACTTGTTTTTTCTTTGTGGTTTTCTTTTAATTATCTTTTGAGTAGTTGAATGCATGCTCCGTTGCTTAATTGACCACTATGGTGTTTTACACAAGAATATAAGATAAATTATGCTTTAGTTCAGATATGCAAGTTTGGAAATCTGAAAATTTCTTATCATTTCTTCCCTTCTCTTCCCCTTTTCTAAAGAAACATAATGACTGATATCAAATTCATACAACTTTCTTACTTCTAAGGAAATCATCTATACAATTATATACAATCCTTCTCCCATCATTCCACATTCCAGTGAACGTGGCCTACGGCGTTCACCTTTTTGTTTCACATATCAGAATGGTCCTCCTTTTTGGTAGATTAGTATGCACCCTAAATTATTGAGATAAGTATTTTTTATTGGATCAACCTGGCTTTGGAAAACAGTACTACATCATAATCTTTAATGATGATTTGATGTATTATTGTTGTTGATGCTGTTGTCTTTAGTGTTATTATTGTTTTGGGTTGCATCTCTACAGCAAAACGAAGCCTATAGTCCAGTTAGTTGTGGTAAGACTTTAAGAGTGTGATTAACTGGGCTTGCTTAGTGGTAACTGGAAGACCAGGGGATAATTTATTTACTTTTTTTCTTTTTGAAGTTATAGAAGAAACCTGCCTTGGATGAACCTAGGAGATTTAGTTATGTATTATTTATAATTTTGAAATTATATTT
This sequence comes from Quercus suber, assembly GCF_002906115.3. Lineage (NCBI taxonomy): Eukaryota > Viridiplantae > Streptophyta > Magnoliopsida > Fagales > Fagaceae > Quercus > Quercus suber. Next base: position 52,725 of record NW_027069734.1, read on the forward strand.
TACATTGATTGCTATTTTGTTTAGCACTTGGGATTTTAATAGTTTGCTACCTGGTGTATCTATTTTGTTTAAACCTGTGTCTACATATATGCAACCTAAACAAGGAGTAGGGTATTATTATGTATCTATATGTAGCATTCTAATCATAAATTACTAATTAGTGTACACAAACAAGCTTATAAGTTATAAGTTCATGTCCTTGTTTTGTAAATTTATTAAAAGTGTGGAAAGAAAAAAAGAACATGTGTTAAATTACTGATTGCCTCAAAAGCTTAAACTATTGGGATATGATAAATTTTATCATTTAACCACATACTTTTAACAACATGAATAAAATAATACCCAGAAAAGAGAATATACCCTTTTACTTCACTATGTTGATACCATCTCTACCAACACCGTGACCACACAGATTGGAATACCACCCCTTGTCTTCACAACTTACATCTTACTCTTGTTCTTCTTAGCACTCTGAGGAACCAATAACCTGCAATTGCAGCACCTCAGGATGCTTTTGCCTGTAATTCAGACATCTGCATTCATATCCCCTTCTCACCAGATTATCCCTGAAGCATCAGTGTACCCCTATGTCACTAAGGATGTTATGGTACTAGTGGTACTTTCCTGTTTGCTTTTCACTAAGGCCTTCCAAGTTTCCCTATTGAACATGCTCCTTTCTTGCTTCGGTATATTATTATTGTATTTTTTTTTTTTTATTGGTTAGAAATCCTAATGCTATTGCCTGAACCCCTCCCTTCCCTATACCCCAAGCGCGTATGTACTTGGGAGGTACCAATCCGCATAAGAGGCGGTTGGTTGCTACATTGTGCATTTCAAGTGTCCCATATCTGTATTCTGTGCCAGGAACTGATATAATCATCTACAAAATTAAAAATTGCTTACCTCACCGAAGGCGAGCATAGCAAATTAACATTTTCCATAACAAGGTGACAATTTTGTTCTCTTACACTCTCTCTTTTGTGCTTGTTTTTCTGAGTCTCTGTGGTTTATTTTCTGGCTTTATCGATAAGTATAGGTGGGGCACAATCGGTCTATTTCTTTTTTTGTGGCAGTTGTATTATTGATGTTCCTAGAGTTGCTGTCAGAATGGCTTCTAGTCAATGCTGTTCCAAGAATTATACACCTTTTGTTTGTAATTTACTTCCATCTAGGAGAGGGTTAGCTTTATGACTCCTTTAATGGGTAGAATGTTTGTTGTGTTCCAGCATAAGGTCAAGCCAGGCTCATACACTTGGAGACATCACAGGCCCCCTCCACGAAGGCCCCCTCCACGAAGATCTGGTTTTGTGGATGACCTGTTTGATATGTTCAACTCCATAGAAGAATTAACAGCCTCTGAGACAGCTCTCGACCCCATGGAAGAATTAACATCCTTGGAGATGGCTCTTTTATTAAGGGATCTGATTCTGGATACATCTGACTCATCAAGTGATGAAGAAGATTTTTATAGCCCATGAGCTACTAGATATAGCCAGTTGTAATCATGTTGATTGTCTGTGGGGATTTTCTAAACATTGCCATGTTGGCATTTTGTCAGCCTACTACTCTTTGCATCAGCAGAAAGACTTGCATGTAGTTTTTGAACTCTATATTATGACAAGATACTATTATTTATAATTGATATCTTGGTTTCCCTGCTGGGGTTTGATTGTTTCTGCTTGGGATGATTACTGGCATTATCGAATGTTGATGTCAATAAGCCTGGAAGTGTAGGTTCTTTGGTAGATATTTGATTGCTGGAGCACATAAAATTTTATGTTTGTCATTAATGGTGGTCAGTTTCCTTGGATACTTTGTAAGCAAAGAACTTTCTTGTAGTTTGACATGTACACTTCAATTTCCTGTTTGAAGGTCTTCCTTTTACACATTTTCTCTTTTTAGTGAGTTTATGCTCCTTACAGTTTGATATTTTAAGACATTTGACAAACATGGCCAGTGAAGTGATTACCACTGTGGTGTATAATGTTATATTTCTTTCCCATGAGTGGAAGAGGGGTTACTAAGCTTGTTGAGCTTCTTTTGGAAAACCTTCAGTAAAGGGTTCTGTGGACTTGCTTTATGAAGTGGTTTGTTTGCAAATACGGGTTATTACAGAAGGCTCATCTTTGTGACTTGTCTGTCATGTTACAAATGTACTCAATTTCTGTGCTGCATCATTTTTCTCTATACAGGTTTATGAGCCTTCTCAGCTTGAAAGTACATGTATCTGCTTTTTATTTCCCCTATTTTGGTTATGGGGGTTGCATGCAATGTAATAAGTTCAGAGCCTCATTAGGTTTTTCTGTGTGGATGTTCTCTTATTGCAGCATGCATATCGAGATGGCCGTCTAGAGGAGGTAGTTCTACGTCATCTTGGGTCTGAAGATGGAGAAACTGTGATAGCTAAAAATATTAGGTTTTGTCTGTACCTTTTGTTGTTATTCTACTCGGTCCATTTTTTTTTCCCCCTTAAATAATTTAATATTCCCATGCTCACTGAGTTTTGGTTATTGCCAGGCTGTCAGAGTTCCTTGGTAACATGCGTATAAGGTGAACAAATGCTGTTTTATAGTCTAGAGTAAGTATGAAGTTATGGCTTGGATTCTGCTTTCTGTACTAGTATTTTGTACATTACGACTTGACCTGTGGATTAATTTTTTGATGTTCCTTAATTTTAGGAAATTTTTTATTCCAACAAGAGCTCAAACTAATAAATAAAAGTAAATTTGTATACTGTGTACCCGTGGTGCAAGGGTTTTACCTGACCTCTACTTGGAATGCATTAGCAGTCATTGACATGCTAGGTATATTGAGCAAAAAATATCTGTCTTTGACAAATAATGGCTTTGTTGGCCATCAGGAAAGTTTTCAATGATGGCATGCTCTCGTACTCACTGAATCTAAAGGATTGTCTTGATGTTATAAACTTATAAAACCACCTTAGCACTGTGGTTTTGCCAAAAAACTGGTTATCAGTTGCACCAGTTACATCAATTGCAAAAAGTCTCTTAATTGCTTGAACCTGTATTCATATTGCAGGATATCTAATGATATGGAGAAATCATGCGCCACTTCAATTGCTGAGTTCTTTTCAAATGCCAGTGTGGCACTCCAGTTGTTTTTGAGGTATGATGCAATAGAGATATTTATATGCTGTTCTAAGATTTGTGTAAGTTGATGGTTGCTCAGTTGGACCCCAGAAGTGACCTTCAATGTCTCTTTGCTTTACAAATGTATATTTTGGTTCCATTGCCTTTGCTGCCTAGTTGTATTTATTCACCTTTCAATGGTGAGATGTTTGATTCTACCTGTTATGGGTGTTGGGAATTTTAGGTTTTGGTATTTTTTTGGTCCAACAAAGTGATTTAGAGGTTGGGTCTTGGTGCTATGTCAAGTGCCTTCCACAAAAAGTAACAAGTTGTGGGTTTGACCTTGGTATTTGACTTGATGATTGGTTCTTATTTCTAAGTTTATATTGATAACTTGGATTGACATGAAATTATTGGACAGTTCTTACAACTCATGCCAAATGAAATATGCAGTAATAGTTTATAGGTCATAAGCTCTTGTTAGGATTTTCATTTACTGTACAAATCAGGTTTCAAGATTCTTCTACAAATCTGTGAATCCTAGGAATTCTTTCTCCTGTCCCTTCTTTTTAATGAATTTGTGATTAAAAAAAAACAACATGAAAAAGTCAAGATGAAGAAATTTTTTTTTGTTTCTGTTTTGTTTTGTTTTGTTTTTTTTTTGTTTTTAAAGTAATATTTTTTAGTCACTGTTCTCTGAACCTCTCAATGCTATCATTAACGCAGATTTGCTTGCTGGAGGGGACCAGAACATGGAGTGTTGGGCATGCTATACTATTTATCAAGGTGCATCTTCTATCAAAGTAATAAAATCATCATGCATTGGATGGGTATGCTTGAGAGTTCTCATCAGCTGTCTATTTATGGGATAATGATTTTTAGTAATGGATGTGCAAATAGCCGTGCTGTTACCTAGCTGTATGGTTCCCCCTCACCAACAGTGATATATTTGGAACTGTTTATATAATTGTTTTTTCTGGCTTCCATTCTTGTCAATATGGAGCTGTGATGACATGTTCTGGGCAACATTGTCTGAGGTCTTTTGTATTCTAATCTGAATTTTCCTGCTGTTTGAGGACGTTGCATCTTGTGGGATGTAAATGGGGTTAAGAGCTCCCTAAAATTAATAGCTTTTACAGATACTCATATCAGTTGTTATACATGAAAGACTAGCTTCCTCTCTTGCTCTCCTCGTTTACTAGCTCAAAAATGGTAAGTCTTTCAAATGAACATTTCGGTGCAAAATATAATAAATTAGCCGTTTTTAATTGTATACTTCTAGTCATTAAAAATGTATGAATGGAGATTAAACTCTTGATTACTGTATAATTTGGGCAAAAATATTATTTTCGGTCTTGAAATATAATCTATGATTCTATAATTATATTTTTGCCCTTAAAATTTATAATTTCCCTCATCTATCTATTTTTGTTATGTTTTCCATCGGTGTGTATAACAGAGTGCATATTTTGAGAATCAAAATAGAATCAAGACTATGTTTTAGAAATAAAGACTTTATCTTTGTAAAATGGTTTAGATTTTAAACCTGTAAAAAAAATTAACAAGAGTTGACGAGAACACCAGTTGTAGAACATTTTAATTGTCTGTGGACAGAAATAAAACCTTATAAATCTTAAGAATGAGAATCAAAGTAGAAAGTGAGAGATAATTAAATAAAACCTGCAGGTGCCATTGGTTTCACAGGCTGCTTCCTTACATGGAAATCTTGAGCTGATTAGAATTGAGAAGGTGACAAGTGCATATGCAATAGCGGCAAAAGACTTGAAATGTGCTTGTTTGTGCCATCAAAATGATCTCAATTTGTAGTTTCACAGTTCGATGTTATTAGGCCAATCTTTTATACATAAAAAACTTTAATTGGAGGGCTGCTTTAAGATATTACACTTTAATTAACACTGTTTTGAAAGCTTATATTATAGGCCAAATTTTACAAATACAAACCCTGTGAAATATTTGAAAGATAGATCTTGACCTTAAAATTCGATGCTGCTGTGAAACAGTGTATAACTTGCTGCAATCGCCATCTGGTTGTTTTTCTGTTTAATCTAAATGACCCAAGTGTAGTGCTAGAAGCAACCCAACACCAAATTGGCTGGCTGGACTGGCTATGGATTGACTATTGCGGGAAAGGGTATCCGAATAGCACTTCCGCATAAGATTTATTTATAAAAATATTATGGTTTTAGAAAGATCTCACAAACAAATATTATGAAGGAAAAAAAATCTAGAAAGAAAAATAGCCAACCACAAATGAGAGAACACTAAAGATTTATGTGGTTCGGTTTTTGGCCTACATCCACGGCAACGACAAGGAAAATGTTTCGCTAACAAATATGGAGAGTACAAAGGTGGTGTAGAACCACTCTCACAAACCCAAAACCCAATACACCCAAATAACTCTATATCAAAGAGTTCTCTCTCAACTCTTAACATAATTCAAGGCTAAACAACGCCATCCATGCAAAGAGGTCAATCCAAAAAAAGGCTAGCAGACAACCCAATTCAAAGTCACATGACTCACATCAACATTGACTACCATAGTTACATAATTACTTGATTCAGGACAGCCATTGCATCATTAATGGCTTGGGTAGATCCACCAGAAATGGCATCCTTGACATCATTCACTTTAGCCTCTACATTCTCCTTGTCTAGCTAGGAACACTGTCTTCCAGCTCTTTTAGTTGCTTCTAGTTTGGTACAAAACTGAGTTAGCTTGGTTCTTTTTGTCCATGGCATCCCTCTTTTCATTGTCTTCCTTTTGCAAAATTTTAAGCTTCTATAACAATACTATCCACCTGCAACATTTTTATTTTGTACATACAAACATGGGGTTTAGTAACATAATTAGGTTAGGTTTACAGGTACTAATAAAAAATGTGAACGTTTCCATTTTAAAAAATAAAAATCCAAAAACATAGATACTTGAAATGCTAAGATTTCAGAAAGAAAAGAAAGATGTAGGTTCTTTCTAGAACATGGTAGCATCATTGAAGTTACAAAAATGAAGATATAAAAGCATTTTTCAGTTTATATACAAATTAGAACAAAAACAAAGGGGGAAAGCAGCTAATTCCACTAATGGTCTAAATTTTTCTTGATATATATATTAGTTATTTCTCAAATAGATTAAATAATTATAGTTAGCTAAGATAGTTTGGGTTTTAGGCTTATTCAAACTCATTCTAATAATATCTCTAGCCATAACGTCTTCAACCACCAGATTCTAATTCATGTCTTCTGTTAAGAACTAAAACTTGCTATATCCGGATTGAACAAAAACCAATTTCTCTTCAAAACAAAAGTTTTTGCAAATACATACCTCATCAGTTGGCATGGTCTGATGGTGCTAGCACCGGTTTTAGTGTCTAAGCTCATTCATAAACAGAGCACTGATTTTCAAAATCCCGGAGACAAAGACAATGACTCAAAATTCAAGGATCATTTTAAGGTATATGGTAGTACAAATTGAAATTTAAAAATAAAAAATAAATAAAAAAAAAAGATAAAAAAAGCATTGTACAAATTCATAAAAATAAACTTGATAGTAGAAATGAAAAAAATAAATTACACTTTATATTTAATAAGTTTGGGTTTATTTAGATTGGGATTGGACTCTAGATTTCGCCTTGCTCCAGGAGTGACCAACACCATATCGTTAGTTTACAAATTTTTTCTACAAAAGGGCATATATGTTATTGTGTAGTTTTAACCAATGGTTTTTTTTATTTTTAATTTCTTAATAAAAAAATAGATTAGATCTTAGAAAAATAGTTTTCTTTTCTCTCATGGTTTTAGATTTCGCTTCAATGAAAGGTTCTTCTCAAATAGTAGTAGTGAGCATTGGATAGGTTGTGAAAGATCATGCTTCTAAGCTGAATCTAACATGTAATGCCAAAGTCTACCATCCTGATAGGTCTTTTGAGCTGTTGAATACATGGAAGGCCAGAGGGATAATTTATGAACATTTTTTTTTTTTGAAGTGACAGAAGAAACCTGCCTTGGATGAACCATAGGAGATTTAGTTATATCTTCATTATAGTTTTGAAATTATTTTTTACATTGATTGCTATTTTGTTTAGCACCTGGGATTTTAATAGTTTGCTACATTGTGTATCTATTTCGTTTAAAAATGTGTACACATATATGCAACCTAACAAGGACTAGATATTATTGTGTATCAAAATGTAGCATTGTAATCATCAATTACTAATTAGTGTACAAAAATATGCTTATAAGCTATAAGTTCATGTCCATGTTTTATTTTATTTTTTAAAATACTAAGTATTTTAACACACACACACACACATGAGGAGAGGGGAGAAAGTTTTAAAGAAACTGATAGTGGTGTATATCCAAAAGAACATATTTTATAAATGTTTTATAGTGTATAGAAAGAAAAAAAAAAAAAAAAAAAAAAAAAGAACATGAATACATTAATACCTAGAAAAGAGAACATGAATACATCTCTTGACCATGAACATGACGTTGTTTATAGGTCCCACGTGCTGAACAACATTACATACTAATGTCACACTTGTATTACGACGTCGTATATTCTTTAGTTGTTGTCCTTTTATAACATATATACATACATGTTTTTGGTCCAGGTCCCATAAAGGACTGGACTGGACCTAACAATAACTAACTATATTTAAATTTTGATATTTTATATTTATAATTAAAAAAAAAAAAAAAAAAAAAACCCAAAAACCCTCTCATCTCCCATGATCTCACTCTCATTCCCTGTCTCACTTGTTTTTGTGGTGTTGCTATACATGAAAGACTAGGGGCTAGCCATGCGTAGGTAGCTGCTTCCTCCATGACTCTCTCCTCGCTTAATTGCTTAAAAATGTTAAGAGTTTCAATTGAACAATTAGATGCAATATATAATAGAAACATTAATCTTTCTTACTTGTATAAAATTCTAGACATGAAAATAATATGAACGTAGATAATTTAAGTCTTGACTAATATATAATTTTTGGCAAAAAAAGAAATTTCTTTAAGGTCTTGAAATATAATCTATATTTTATTCCTTTCGCTTAAAATTTAAAAGGTTCTATTCCAGTTCTTGAAAATTTATAATGCCCATCTATCTATTTTTGTTATGTTTTTTGTTTATGTGTAACAGAATGCATATTTTAGGGATCAAAATAGAATCAAGACTATTTTAGGAATGAATGAAAGTTTATCTTTGAAATATGCTTTCGATTTTTTTTTTTTTTTGTCCTTTCATTAAAAAAAAAAAAAAAACTTAATAAGATTGGAGGAAAATACCAATTGAAGAACATTTGAATTTTTTATGGAAGAATGAGAATGAAGATAAAACTTGATTATATTTTAACCCATAATGAATTATCTCCAACGTTCTTTCTATTCTAATGCTTGAGATATAGCATAAACAACAATGGAGACCAGCAAATGACAACCCCCGGTACCATTGGTTTCACAGGCTTCTCCTTACATAGAAATCTTGAGCTCATAAAAACTGATAAGGTGACAAGCGCATAAGCAATATTGGCAAAAGACTTGAAATTTGCTTTGCTTGTGCCATAGAAGAGACTAAACTCCTGCCTATGCCATTAAAAACTACCATTCTCTAAATCACATTGAAAATATACACATCATACTTTCCAAAATCACAAATCAACATAGCCTACAAACTAACATAAAAATTACACAAATATGCAAGTATGCACGGTCAGAATTGAAGTTCTAAGAGTAGCTCACTATTTGTGAAATCTGCATTGATCATATCATCACCGTTAACTTTTTTCCAATTGATCCCGAGTGTATAGCAGAAGCAACCCAACACCGAGTTGGCTGGGTTGACTATAGATTGACTGTTGCAGGAAAGAGTATCCAGATGGCACTCCTGCATAAGTTTTATTTATAAAAATATTATGACTTTAGAAAGATTTAACAAATAATTATTATGAGGAAAAAAAAGAATAAAAGAAAAATAGACAACCACACAAGAGAGAGAACACCAAGAATTTACGTGGTTCGGCCTTTGGCCTACATCCACGGGCGGTGACAAGGAGAAAGTTTCACTAACAAATATGGAGAGTACAAAGATGGTGTAGAACCACTCTCACAAACCCAAACCCCAATACACCCAAATAACTCTATATCAAAGAGTTCTCTCTCAACTCTAACATAATTCAAGGCTAAACAATAGTTGCCGTCCATGCAAAGAAGTCAATCCAAAAAAGCTAATAGAGAATCCAATTCAAATTCATATCAACATTGACAACCACAGTTACAAGTTTCTTGATTCAGGACAGCCATTGCTTCTTTAATGGCTTGGGTAGATCCACTAGAGATGGTATCCTTGACCTCATTCACTTTAGCCTCTACATTCTCCTTGTCTAGCTAGGAACATTGTCTCCCAGCTCTTTTAGTTGCTTCTAGTATGGTACAAAACTGAGTTAGCTTGTTCTCTGTGTCTATGGCATCCCTCTTTTCCTTGTCTTCCTTTTGCAAAATTTTCAACTTCGTTAACCATCCTATCCACCTGCAACATTTTTATTTTGTACATACAAACATGTGGTTTAGTAACATAATTAGGTTACTATATAAAATGTGAACGTTTCCATTTATTTTTATTCATTTATTAATCGAAAAACATAGATGCTAGAAATGCTGAGATTTCAGAAAGAAAAGAAAGATATAGGTTCTTTGTAGAACATTGTAGCATCATTGAAATGGGTAAAAAAAAAAAAAAGAGAAGCTCCTTGTGCCACAATATAAATTATAAGAAAAAAAAATTGAAGTTACAAAAATGAGGACATTAAAGCATTTTTCAGCTGTATACAAGTTAGAACTTAAACAGGGGGGGGGGGGGGGGGGGGAAGGGAATTTGCAGCCACTGCCAATGGCTATGGTTCTAGACCAATATAAGAAAGCAGCATATTCCACAAATGGTGTAAATTTTTCTTTATATATATATATTAGTTATTTATCAAATAGATAAATTAGTTATAGTTAGCTAAGATAGTTTGGGTTTCAAGTTATTCAAACTCGTTCTAATAATATCTATAGCCACAACATTTTCAACCACCAGATTCTAATTCATGCCTTCTGTGAAGAACTAAAACTTGCTATATCTAGTTTGAATAAAAACCAAATTCTCTTCAAAACAACAGTTTTGCAAATACATACCTCATCACTTTGTGTGATGGTGCTAGCACCGGTTTTGGTGTCTAAGCAAAAGCTTCCAAGGGATTTGTTGTCCCTCATGAACTCTCTCTCACCCTTTTTTCAGAGAGATAAATACCACTCTCTCACCCTGATAGACATTAATCTCTTCACTGGTCTGTCCATCTTCTGCGGTGGAGAACAACTCTGATTTGGAAGTTGGTGAAGTTGTGTTCCTTGGGATAATCTGTCATTACACCACCCAAAGTTTCAAGTCTTTCTACGGTGAGACATCCAAGGGCACAATGTCAATAACTTCTCCAGCTAAAAAACACCAGTCTAGATATAAAAGAGACAAAAATAAGTATTGATGCCTCAACAGTTAGTGCAAGTTCCAATAAGTATTAAAATAGACAATATCAGAAATAGAGAGCTCTACTTGTTTTTTTATGTGAAGAAAATATAGAAT